>NW_028119510.1:2500-41081 GCF_965119305.1 Pelophylax lessonae | reverse complement strand
GGGTATAGGGAAGGTAGGTATATATTGGGGGGAGGGGGTATAGGGAAGGTAGGTATATATTGGAGGATGGGGTATAGGGAAGGTAGGTATATATTGGGGGGAGGGGGTATAGGGAAGGTAGGTAGGTATATATTGGGGGGAGGGGGTATAGGAAAGGTAGGTATATATTGGGGGGAGGGGGTATAGGAAAGGTAGGTATATATTGGGGGAGGGGGGTATAGGGAAGGTAGGTAGGTATATATTGGGGGAGGGGGTATAGGGAAGGTAGGTATATATTGGGGGGAGGGGGTATAGGGAAGGTAGGTATATATTGGAGGATGGGGTATAGGGAAGGTAGGTATATATTGGGGGAGGGGGTATAGGGAAGGTAGGTAGGTATATATTGGGGGGAGGGGGTATAGGAAAGGTAGGTATATATTGGGGGGAGGGGGTATAGGAAAGGTAGGTATATATTGGGGGAGGGGGGTATAGGGAAGGTAGGTAGGTATATATTGGGGGAGGGGGTATAGGGAAGGTAGGTATATATTGGGGGAGGGGGTATAGGGAAGGTAGGTATATATTGGGGAGGAGGGGGTATAGGGAAGGTAGGTAGGTGTATATAGGGGGGAGGGGGTATAGGAAAGGTAGGTGTATATTGGGGGGAGGGGGTATAGGGAAGGTAGGTAGGTATATATTGGGGGAGGGGGTATAGGGAAGGTAGGTATATATTGGGGGAGGGGGTATAGGGAAGGTAGGTATATATTGGGGGAGGGGGGTATAGGGAAGGTAGGTATATATTGGGGAGGAGGGGGTATAGGGAAGGTAGGTAGGTGTATATAGGGGGGAGGGGGTATAGGAAAGGTAGGTGTATATTGGGGGGAGGGGGTATAGGGAAGGTAGGTAGGTATATATTGGGGGGAGGGGGTATAGGGAAGGTAGGTATATATTGGAGGATGGGGTATAGGGAAGGTAGGTAGGTATATATTGGGGGGAGGGGGTATAGGGAAGGTAGGTATATATTGGAGGATGGGGTATAGGGAAGGTAGGTATATATTGGAGGATGGGGTATAGGGAAGGTAGGTAGGTATATATTGGGGGGAGGGGGTATAGGGAAGGTAGGTATATATTGGGGGAAGGGGGGTATAGGGAAGGTAGGTAGGTATATATTGGGGGGAGGGGGTATAGGGAAGGTAGGTATATATTGGGGGAGGGGTATAGGGAAGGTAGGTATATATTGGGGGAGGGGGTATAGGGAAGGTAGGTAGGTATATATTGGGGGAGGGGGTATAGGGAAGGTAGGTATATATTGGGGGAGGGGGGTATAGGGAAGGTAGGTAGGTATATATTCGGGGAGGGGGTATAGGGAAGGTAGGTATATATTGGGGGGAGGGGGTATAGGGAAGGTAGGTATATATTGGGGGGAGGGGGTATGGGGAAGGTAGGTAGGTGTATATTGGGGGGAGGGGGTATAAGGAAGGTAGGTAGGTGTATATTGGGGGGAGGGGGTATAGGGAAGGTAGGTAGGTATATATTGGTGGAGGGGGTATAGGGAAGGTAGGTATATATTGGGGGGAGGGGGTATAGGGAAGGTAGGTATATATTGGGGGGAGGGGGTATAGGGAAGGTAGGTGTATATTGGGGGAGGTGGTATAGGGAAGGTAGGTGTATATTGGGGGGAGGGGGTATAGGGAAGGTAGGTATATATTGGGGGGAGGGGGGTATAAGGAAGGTAGGTAGGTGTATATTGGGGGAGGGGGTATAGGGAAGGTAGGTAGGTATATATTGGGGGAGGGGGTATAGGGAAGGTAGGTATATATTGGGGGGAGGGGGTATAGGGAAGGTAGGTATATATTGGGGGGAGGGGGTATAGGGAAGGTAGGTGTATATTGGGGGAGGGGGTATAAGGAAGGTAGGTAGGTATATATTGGGGGGAGGGGGTATAGGGAAGGTAGGTAGGATTATTTCACAAGCCACGCCCCCCCAGTTAGAATCACACCCCTAGGCTCACATTTAACCCCTTGATCACCAGTACAGTTAACCCCTTCCCTGCCAGTGTCATTAGTACAGTGACAGTGCATATGTATAGCACTGATTACTGCAGTAATGTCACTGGTACCCCCAAAAGTGTCAAAAATGTCAGTCAAGGGTCCAATCTGTCCGCCGCAATGTCGCAGTCCCGCAAAAAAATAAAAAAAATAAATAAAAATGAAATAAATCTTTCCCGTAGTTTGTAAACGCAATACCTTTTGCGCAAACCAATCAAAATACACGTATTGGGATTTTTTTTACCATAAATATGTAGCAGAAAACAAATTGGCCTAAAATGTTAAAAAGTTTTTGATTTTTACATTTTTTTTATTTTTTTTTTTGAGAATTTCCTATAAAAAGGATGTGATAAATATTGTTATTTTTTCAGAATTGTCGCTCTTTTTTTCTTTATAGCGCACAAAGTAAAAATCGCACAGGTGATCAAATACCACAAAAAGAAATCTCTATTTGTGGGGAAAAAAAAGACATCGATTTACTTTGGGTACGGCGTCGCACGACCGCTCAATTGTCTGTTAAAGTCACGCAGTGCCGAATCACAAAACAGGGCACTGGTCATTGAGCAGCCAAATCCTCCGGGGCCTCAAAGTGGTTAAACTGGTTGCTAGGCAACAACGTTTGCCATTGCTCTGGTCCTCCAAGACCATAGAGTGGAGTGGGGGGGGGGGCCATCTTGCCCTCACTCGACTTCCTGTCTCATAG
This sequence comes from Pelophylax lessonae, assembly GCF_965119305.1. Lineage (NCBI taxonomy): Eukaryota > Metazoa > Chordata > Amphibia > Anura > Ranidae > Pelophylax > Pelophylax lessonae. Next base: position 38,354 of record NW_028119510.1, on the reverse strand, counting down.
GATCCGGGACCGGATTGTTGACGGCGTGTCCGGTAAGAGGGGAAAATGGCGGGGAGGCGGCGGGATGGGGGGGGAGCACCGCCGCACCGTAAGGGTGATCCTGCGGCAAATCCACCGCTGGGACCACCCTAATGTAAAAGCCGACCGCCCGCCATCATGGCTGCTCTCTGCCGCCATAACCCCGCTATTTAGTGTGAAAGGAGCGACGGTCGATAAGTGGATGCGGACATTCATAAGATTGTGTCTTTCCTGACACACAGAAACACGCCGTCCAATAGTAGACGTGCGACACCGCCAGTGATTGGTAATGCCCCTCCCCCCCACATATCTGCATTATCACACCCACCAAACCACATGGGGGGCTCAGAAGTGACACATCGGGGGTCTGTTTATTGCCCTAATATTTCATCAAAGCCCCCCCAGCAGGGCAGTTAGAAATGTAAAAAGTATATATATATATATACTGTACATAAAAAATTCCCAAAACGATATAAATAATGTAAAACATTTGTAAAATATAAATAATTAAGGGCTTGTTCACACGTGCTTTGGTCTATGAAAAGCAACCAGCATTCAGATTGCTCTTCAGAGAGCATTTGACAGGAGGTGAGCAGCCGTTGTATCTCCTCCTTATTGCCTGCAAAAAAACCTTACACCATTATTAGCCCTATATAAAGGTGGGGGTGTCATGGGGACAGGAAGTGAGGGAAATCTCCCCAGTGGGGGTCACTCACCCAGCACAATCTGTTCTCTGCTCCCCATTTCTCCCTCGGCTCCGGTCACATTGATATTGTGGAATACGAATCTCCCGGTCAGAGATCCTCGGACGCCGTATTCCCCTTCCATACGATGTGTGATCACAGCAGGTCAGACTTCCAGGATCTCCTCCCAATGGCTGAAGCTGCCCAAAGGAAATCCTGAAAACCTGCCCTGTCCACCAGCAGCCGGATCTTCCTGATTAGCAGCCGTATGATGTCCAGGTGCCACCAATTCATCTTCTCCACAGAGAGGCGCTGAGATGAAGTGACTTCATTTTCCCAACAGATGAGGCGTCAGAGAGAGGTAACTGGGCCGGAGCTGTCCCATATTTCCAGTGCCGGGGATTATGGGGGGAGGGGGGTTTGTAGTAATGACCCCCATCAGGGCCTTCCATGGTGGTCCCAGCATTGGGAATCCATTACCCAACCATGGCCGAGACACCAAAAATAATTACTTGTCAGTACTGACATCAAAGTCCCTCCACCCAGAACTGAGACTTCCAAATTAAATCTGGGGGTTCCCCCCGTCCCTGTGCTGAGGTCCTGGGTCTGTACACCCGCTGTGCCCATTATGAGGGGTTCCCCCATCCCTGTGCTGAGTTCCTGGGTCTGTACCCCCGCTGTGCCCATTATGAGGGGTTCCCACCATCCCTGTGCTGAGTTCCCGGGTCTGTACCCCCGCTGTGCCCATTATGAGGGGTTTCCCCCATCCCTGTGCTGAGTTCCAGGGTCTGTACCCCCGCTGTGCCCATTATGAGGGGTTTCCCCCATCCCTGTGCTGAGTTCCAGGGTCTGTACCCCCGCTGTGCCCATTATGAGGGGTTCCCCCATCCCTGTGCTGAGTTCCCGGGTCTGTACCCCCGCTGTGCCCATTATGAGGGGTTCCCACCATCCCTGTGCTGAGTTCCCGGGTCTGTACCCCCGCTGTGCCCATTATGAGGGGTTTCCCCCATCCCTGTGCTGAGTTCCCGGGTCTGTACCCCCGCTGTGCCCATTATGAGGGGTTTCCCCCATCCCTGTGCTGAGTTCCCGGGTCTGTACCCCCGCTGTGCCCATTATGAGGGGTTTCCCCCATCCCTGTGCTGAGTTCCCGGGTCTGTACCCCCGCTGTGCCCATTATGAGGGGTTCCCACCATCCCTGTGCTGAGTTCCTGGGTCTGTACCCCCGCTGTGCCCATTATGAGGGGTTCCCACCATCCCTGTGCTGAGTTCCTGGGTCTGTACACCCGCTGTGCCCATTATGAGGGTGGTAACATTACATATGGAGCTCAGTAATACCCGGCCGGTCACTTCTCTGATCTCTGACCCAGGAACAGGAATATGAGGAATGCTGATCACTTCTATATGACTGCCTGATATCCCAACAAAGTGCACATGTAGTACTGAAAGACATCACCAGAGGGCAGCATATGCACATCTATAATCATCTTATTCTGTATGTATGGACTCTGCACAGTACCACTTCTCCTGTCCTTTATATGTCAAAATACCAACGTAAAACTGCGGCGGGCGGTCCGGAAGTGGTTAACAGGACAGTTTTCTGAATATCACCTTGGGAGCATCCCAGAAAAGGGACCCCGAATATCACCCTGGGAGCACCCCAGGAAAGGGACCCCAAATATCACCCTGGGAGCACCCCAGAAAAGGGACCCCAAATATCACCTTGGGAGCATCCCAGAAAAGGGACCCCAAATATCACCCTGGGAGCACCCCAGAAAAGGGACCCCAAATATCACCCTGGGAGCACCCCAGAAAAGGGACCCCAAATATCACCCTGGGAGCACCCCAGGAAAGGGACCCCAAATATCACCCTGGGAGCACCCCAGAAAAGGAACCCCAAATATCACCCTGGGAGCACCCAAGGAAAGGGACCCCAAATATCACCCTGGGAGCACCCCAGAAAAGGGACCCCAAATATCACCTTGGGAGCACCCAAGGAAAGGGACCCCAAATATGACCCTGGGAGCACCCCAGGAAAGGGACCCCAAATATCACCCTGGGAGCACCCCAGGAAAGGGACCCAAAATATGACCCTGGGAGCACCCCAGGAAAGGGACCCCAAATATCACCCTACTGTCTGTGTTCATTGATAATATTATTATACAGGATTTATATGGCGGGCGGATGTCTGCGTGTCGCTCGGCTACATTCTATACAATATACACAACAATGTACAAAACATAACCGGTCTGCTGGAAATTATCTGTCCAATGTTGTATTTATATAATATAAATAAATAAAAATATTTATTATTTTAATAAATAAATAAAATAAATAAAAACAAATAAATGAATAAATAAAACAAATAACATAAATAAAATAAATAAATTAATTAAAATAAATAAATAAAATAAATAAATTAATTAAATAAATAAAATTAAATAAAATAAATAAAATAAATAAATTAATTAAAATAAATAAATAAAATAAATAAATTAATTAAATAAATAAAATTGAATAAAATAAATAAAATAAATTAATTAATTAAAATAAATAAATGAAATTAAATAAAATAAAGCAAATAAATAAAACAAACCAGAAATCCGACAACAGAAGTCTAACGCGTTTCTCCATCTTCAGCGCCATTTCCAGGGATTGTGGGAAATTTTACACAATATTATATCTAAATAAAAATGATAAGTGGAAGAAATCACCAGAAATAGAAATCGGTGTAAATCCAGCGTCTATAATTATCGCAAGCGTCAGCGACTGAATCCAAAGAGGTGAATCCCAAGCCCTCCGCCATCTCCGCCTTCCATCAGTATGACAGCCAGGCAAAAAGCATCTTCAGAGGGCGCTCAGCAATGGCAGCAAAGGCTTCTCCTTTCCCATCAGAGGCGGAGTCCATCCTGTGTGCAGGAACTACGCCCCCTGTAGATGGATGGAAATACTAACAATGGGGGAGGGGCAGAAAGTTTCTTTATTCTTAGGATTTCAGATCCCGAAAGAGGGAAGGAGACTCCGCCCACAACAACAAATTTAAATCTCATCCCGGAAATCCATCAATTTATCCACCAATATTTATTGATCACCAAATTCTGATATATGAAGGAATGCGGATCAATGGGACGCTCATAGAGGGGGAGGGGGAGGATGAGGACACAGCACACAGGACAGGTCCTCTTCACCGGGACCATCACCTCTCACAATATTTACCGAGATCACAGGTCAGGGACAAATCATTATTACACCCATTGTTTACCCCCCCTCCCCCATTGTTTACCCCCCCCCCCCCCCCCAGAACAACACACACCCAATCTCAGTATCTGTTCTTATTCTGTATGTATGGACTCTGCACAGTACCACTTCTCCTGTCCTGTATGCTGGGTGTAATTCTCGGTATCTGTCCTTATTCTGTATGTATGGACTCTGCACAGTACCACTTCTCCTGTCCTGTATGCCGGGTGTAATTCTCAGTATCTGTTCTTATTCTGTATGTATGGACTCTGCACAGTACTACTTCTCCTGTCCTGTATGCTGGGTGTAATTCTCGGTATCTGTCCTTATTCTGTATGTATGGACTCTGCACAGTACCACTTCTCCTGTCCTGTATGCCGGGTGTAATTCTCAGTATCTGTTCTTATTCTGTATGTATGGACTCTGCACAGTACCACTTCTCCTGTCCTGTATGCCGGGTGTAATTCTCGGTATCTGTTCTTATTCTGTATGTATGGACTCTGCACAGTACCACTTCTCCTGTCCTGTATGCCGGGTGTAATTCTCGGTATCTGTTCTTATTCTGTATGTATGGATATTTTTATTTGTAAAAACAAACAGAATACATAATAACAAACTGTAACTGTCTGAAAATAACAACAAAACACAACAATTCCTGACAAATTGTCTCGGTCAAAAACTTAGCAGTTTACGAGAAAAAAAAAAAAAAAGGTAAATAAATGTAAATTTCATGTTACAATGAAACTCCTTCCCATAATTCTAGACTTCTTTTACATTTCCTAATTTCCAAACACTTTATCCACCTTAGGTCAGATAACACCAAACCTGCAATGTTACCGGGGATAAACTGTTCGTTATGCATGGCAGCCTTAGTCCTTGCGTGCCAATGGTAGTATTTGACTACAGCAATGATCACATACATCGTCCCTCTGTCTACACCGTGCATTGTTGGGGGAACACCATAAAGCCTGTCTGAGTAACCTAGGCTTCCCAACCCTTGGATCCCAACTCTGGCCGCTACTTCCTCCCAGACTTCATGGCTTCCCCAACAATCCACCAAGAAATGCTCCATGGACTCCTCCTGATTACAGCCCAATGGACAGTTTCTATCAGATGCAGACAGACCTTTCATGTTCCCCCTCACATACATCTTCCTATGGAGAGACAGCCAGGCAATGTCATAAAACTTTAAAGGTAATCTTGGACTATTCAGCAACTTTAGGCTTTCCTCTAAAACAGCTGTAGTGCAGTCACTGAGTACAAGTGGAGAACAGAAAAAGGTCCTACAGATCCTCTGATATAACAATTTCCTTGGGCTATTTTCAAGGTAGGACTTCTCAATCCCCCACCTCCTCAGAGACTTCAGAGGGGAATCCAGATATGGCGGGAGATAGCCCCGAGTACATCTCTTCCTCTTGAGTGAACCCCCCTGCATCCAGGACTCTGCATGAGGCAATATCCAGGCCCTAACACTACTTACCCACGGTAAGCCAACGCTGGAGTCTAAACACCCAAAATTAAGTTTAAGAAACAAAGAATCAAAAAACACCTTAGGGTTTATCATATTCAACCCACCCTCTTTCTTCTGCAGGTAAGTGACTCCCCTTTTTATTGGGTTTAGCCTATTACCCCATAAAAGCTGAAAAAACAGACTAAAGAGCCTAGCAGAGAAAGATTCTGGCAATGGAAATACCATAGAGACATATAGAAAGATGGGAACTAGATAAGTCTTCAACATGGTGACTCTTTCTCTATAGGTCAGCTTGCAATTCCTCCACCGCTGAACCTTTGCATTTCCAGCATCCAATTTCTCCTCCCAGTTTAGCCTGGCATTATCCTCCCTTCCAAACTTAACCCCTAAGATCTTAAGATAGTTTGCAGCTTTTGCAAACTGGGGCAGATCAAAATCTGGATCACCCTGCAGTGTCCAGAGAGCTTCACTCTTCTCAAGGTTAACAAGAGACCCCGAGGCCTCAGAGTAAGTTCCAATGGCAGATTCTAACAGCTGGGCCTCATGAGAAGCAGACACCACTACAGTTACATCATCCGCATAGGCAACTACAGAAAGGGCCGAGGCCTGGGGGACAGGCACCCCCTGAAATCCACACTCCTGCAGCGATCTCAACAAAGGATCAATGGCAAACACATATAAGAGGGGACTCAAGGGGCAACCCTGCCTCACTCCAGCCTCAACCCCAAAAGTACCACCCTGCCACCCATTGATGAGAGGGAAGCTCTCAGCCTTAGAATATAAAGTAATTAGCCAATCAACAAATAATCTTGGGATACCGTACTTCAACAAAGTCGCCCACAGATACCCATGGTCAACCCTGTCGAAAGCTTTAGCTTGGTCTAAACTCACAATATATTTCCCTCGCCCAAGAACCTTACATCTCTCAAAAGCTTCCCTTAAGGAAATGACAGCACCAGAAATATTCCGCCCTTTTACCGTGCCATACTGACAGTCTGTCAATAATGTTGTAGAAAAACAATTTAATCTAGAGAATAATATTTTTGCCAGAATCTTCCGATCTACATTCAAAAGGGCAATGGGCCTCCAGTTCTTGATGTCATCAGGCTCTTTACCCTTAAACAGCAGAACTAAGGACGAAACCCTCATGGACGGAGGCATCAGGCGTTTCTCTAAGCAACTTTTAAACACATCTACCAGAATGGGAGCTAGGAGTTCTTTAAATTTCCTATAAAACTCAGCTTTAATGCCATCGGGTCCTGGTGCTTTCTTTTGACGTAATTTATCAATAGCCTCCATAACCTCCTCCACCGTTATGTCTGCTGTCAAAGTGGAAAAATCCAAATTATCAACATCAGGACCTGGAACTGCCTCTAAGAATTGTGCCATCTTCTTCTTATCCAAACCCTTCTCCCGAAACAAGTCAGCGTAATATGATTTTACCACCCCCAGAATACCCTCCCGAGACACCTGCATATCCCCACGAGAATCTTTCAGGCCTGTTATTAACTTTCTGGTCACCTTATCCCGACAATTCTCAAAGGGATCAGGTGCCCCTGGGGATCCATAATCTCGTTCAAATACTAGGGAGTTGTATCTGCTATACTGATACTGGCTTATCTCAGATTTTATTTGATCAATTTTCTTCCCTGCCTCCAAACCACCTGAATAAAGCAACTCCAGCTCTTTCCGCAGCCTGCAATAATGGCTATATTTATTTTTCCCCATTTTAGCTGACAACCTCTTCAAGAGAGAAGAGATATCCTTCTTAGCATCCTCCCACCAATCGGCCGTACAATCATAGAAGTCCAGTCTCTCTGCCTGGTGTTGCAAGAGCATCTGTACTTGTTGCTGAACTGACTCATCCTCTAGAAGACTGGAGTTGAGCCTCCATAGCCCCCTACCCATATCAGGACGCTTACAGTTTCCCAGGCAAAAGTAGAGAGCCACATGATCTGAGTAAGGTACCAGCTTCTCACTCATATTGGTAACAGTGTTGCCAACCCCCGAGAGGGAAATTTACTGGCAGAACGTCCAAAATTTACGGACGGCACCAATTTTTTACTGGCACTGCAAAAATGTACATATACAGGCTGTTTTCAGTGCTAAACCGTGCAAATATCAATACTTAAACTATAAACATGTAGATAGAGCTATTAGCAATGTGTTTAGGTTAAACAAAAGTCAAAAACCATATTTCTCCATTAACATGAAGATCAGATTAATATAACCCAGCCAGCACAGCGTTCCCCCATATATCAGAGTCCACTGCATTCCCCTTTACATCAGAGTTCCCTTTTACATCAGGGTCCGCAGAGTTCCCCCTTCGCACTGTAAGGGGAGAATCCTGCAGACTCTGATGTAAAGGGGAATGCCAGGAACTCTGATGTGGGGGGGCAATCTGGTGACCAGAGACCACCTTACACAGAGTGAATACATTAAGATATGGGGGGAGGTTACTAATATAGAGGGATCTTTATATCAGTGCCCCCTTACATCAGTGACCCCCCCATCAGACTGGTCTGGCGGCTCTGTCACTGACCTCCTCTCAGGTGCACTGTGCAGGGCTCAGTCAGATGGCCCCTGTCTCCACTCCGCAGGCCCCGCACATCTGACTTCTCCCGTGACACCCCATCCCGGCAGCGCTCTCACTCTTGACTCCTCTCCAGAGTCCAGACTCCCCTGCAGACATGATAAAAGACAAGAGATGGTCAAAGACTGCGCACATGGTACAGGAGGTGGTCAGAGACTGCAGACATGGTACAGGAGGTGGTCAGAGACTGCGGACATGGTACAGGAGGTGGTCAGAGACTGCGGACATGGTACAGGAGGTGGTCAGAGACTGCGGACATGGTACAGGAGGTGGTCAGAGACTGCGGACATGGTACAGGAGGTGGTCAGAGACTGCGGACATGGTACAGAGGGGTGGTCAGGGACTGCGGACATGGTACAGAGGGGTGGTCAGGGACTGCGGACATGGTACAGAGGGGTGGTCAGGGACTGCGGACATGGTACAGAGGGGTGGTCAGGGACTGCGGACATGGTACAGAGGGGTGGTCAGGGACTGCGGACATGGTACAGAGGGGTGGTCAGGGACTGCGGACATGGTACAGAGGGGTGGTCAGGGACTGCGGACATGGTACAGAGGGGTGGTCAGGGACTGCGGACATGGTACAGAGGGGTGGTCAGGGACTGCGGACATGGTACAGAGGGGTGGTCAGGGACTGCGGACATGGTACAGAGGGGTGGTCAGGGACTGCGGACATGGTACAGAGGGGTGGTCAGGGACTGCGGACATGGTACAGTGGGTGGTCAGGGACTGCGGACATGGTACAGTGGGTGGTCAGGGACTGCGGACATGGTACAGAGGGGTGGTCAGGGACTGCGGACATGGTACAGAGGGGTGGTCAGGGACTGCGGACATGGTACAGAGGGGTGGTCAGGGACTGCGGACATGGTACAGTGGGTGGTCAGGGACTGCGGACATGGTACAGTGGGTGGTCAGGGACTGCGGACATGGTACAGAGGGGTGGTCAGGGACTGCGGACATGGTACAGAGGGGGGGTCAGGGACTGCGGACATGGTACAGAGGGGTGGTCAGGGACTGTGTACATGGTACAGGAGATGGTCAGAGCTCTCCACATAAGTGTCCTCCTCCTAAGTCCCCTTCACCTCTCCACAGCCACAAACATCAGTGACATTACTAGTGCAGAGTGAGTGAAGCTGTGACACTGCCTGTGGAGAGGTGAAGGGGGCACAGGAGCAGGACACTGATGTCCTCTGCCCCCTGACTCATCTCTCTACTCCAGTCTGCTCCTGCTAGCTGTCGGAGGCTCGGAGCCCCAGCACTTACCAGTCCTCTGCCTCGGCTGTCAGTCTGCGACTGCTCTGTCCACTCCACCAGGCATCCATCTAGCGGCAGCATCTCCTAGTCCACTCCAGATAGACAGAGTGAGTGACTCTGTCTGCATTGTAGCTGGCGCGGCCGGCTGCGGCGGCGGCGGCGGCGGGAAAACTTAAATTATGACGGGGGCGGAGGCAGGGGCGGGCGCAGGCGGGCAGTGCAGTGGCACTCGTCCAACGAATAGTGCGAGTCTGGCAGTCTGATCGGGGATCTCCGGAACTGCGCGCCGCACATGCGCAGTTCTGACAGTGCCGCCGCCGCAGTAGATTTACGGGCACTTTTCTCCTGCTACGGGCATATACGGGCAGGAGAAAAGTGCCCTTTTTTTACGGGCTGTCCGTAAATCTACGGGCGGTTGGCAACACTGATTGGTAACCAATTCCGTAGGACTTACAAATGCCATATCGAGTCTACTCCTGATATTACCACGGGCAAAGGTGAAGCCCGGCTTCCTGCCATGTTGTGCAAATACATCACTCAACCCGGTTTGCAAAATAATGCGATTAAGAACTTTGGAGTCACTACCCACCACTCTACCAGAAGAACGGTCACTTAATGTTCTAGCGACATTAAAGTCTCCTACCATAATCACAGGGACTGATGTAAAAAGGTATGGTTTCACATCATTAAATAACCAAATTCTTCCTGATATTGTTTGGGGCCCATATATGTTAATTAATCTGAGTCTCCTGCCATGAACTGTTACCTCCAACATAAGACATCTTCCCATTGACACCTCAGTCAGTCTGTGTACCGTCACATTCTTAGTATTAAAGAGGATGGCAACACCCGCATAGGACTCCACAGCCAAAGACCAAAATGAGGGTCCCGTGTGCCACTCCCTCTCTGCCTCCTGTAATAGTCCAACAGATGTTAGATGTGTTTCTTGTAAAAAATAGACATCAGCGTCTAGATACCTGAGATGTTCAAAAGCTGCATGTCTTGTCCTCCTGTTTTTTATGCTGTTCACATTGCTGGAGACAATGGTCAGAGAAAATCCTGCCATCACAGCAAGGAGGAGTAAAAATAAGGCTCCCATCATTATAAGTCAGAATCAGAGTCACTCGGCCGACTTCCAGTTTCCATATCAGATTCCGCAGTCACAGGAACAGGGGGTGAACGCTTTTTACTGGGCGGATCATCCTCTGAGCCAGTCGCACATTCTCTTTCCACTCTTTTTAATTCCTGCTCCAGTTCCTGGGCCTCTAGAAAACAGGAGTCGGCATCCGACTCTGATAAGACCTCATACCTATTGGTGAAAACTACCTTCCCCACTTCTGGTGCCCCCTTCACTTTCTTAGCTGGCTTCTGCACTAAGGTCCAGTCACTTTCAGGTTTACGGGTAGACCTATCTTTCTTCTTCCTTCTCTTATGACTCGGAATGTCCTTCACAGGGACAGGAACCGAAACAGACGAAGAGTGCACAGCTGGCCGCCGATCCTCAACCCGCTGAACACTATCCGTCCGCTCAGGGGTAGTTTCCTGGACCACTGGGTCCACCTCCTTCCCAACCAATATAGCCCCATTCATTAAGGCCTCCTCCTCCAGACATTCTGCTGCAGCCAAAAGTTCATCGTCTGCAGATTCCCCACCCATGTTATGGAAGGCCTCTGGGCAATCTCTGTGGAAATGGCCAAGCCTTCCACATAGATTGCACTTAACATTCTCACAGCTAGAGCTGAGATGGCCGACCTCTCCACAAAGATTACACTTTTGGATTGTACAGACGCTCACCACATGGCCAGATTTACCGCATTTAAAACATAACCTGGGCTGTCCTGCATAGAAACAAACTCCTCTCTCCCGCCCAATGAAAAAGGAGTTTGGCAGGTGATGGGTAACATTGTTAGTCTGCCTCAACTTAACCAGAACCCTCCAACCACCGGTCCAGATCCCATCACTGTCTTTAGTTTTTGTCAAACCTGAAACCATTTCACAATGTCTCCTAAGCCAGATGACAATATCCTGGGGGGGGGGGGGAGGGGACTCATTCCAGAAAATGATATTTACATTGGCTGTGTCAGGTTTGGAGATGGGAATGAAGATAAAATTCCTCCAACCTTCTTTGTCCCGAAACTGGGTGAAGCCGGCCCAGAATCTGTCCAAGTCAGACATGAGCTTAAAGCTGACATCATAACCTTGCCTATTGGGGAGGTTGATGACCGCCAGTATGTCTGCAGGCACAAACCCCATCTGCTGACACAGCAACTCCCTCACTACAAACCTCCTATCGGGGAGATCCTCCCTGGAACCCCTATGCTTAAATCTGACCACATTCCTCCTCCTAAATGCCTGACCAGAATAACTGTTACCGGTGGAAAAAGAAGGGGCCCCACGGCTCCAGGCATTCCGAGGAGGGACCTGACCAGATGGACCAGCATTGCCCTGCGGAGCAGGCGGTGGATCAACCAAAGGGGGGGAGTCTTGGGGGTTATTCTGAACTGACTCCTCCATCACCACATTCTCAGCGCTCTCTGACTGTAGCCGACCCCCTTCAGATATACTGGCATTAGTATTAGTGACATCAGAATTATTCACCACATCAATATTAGTGACACCAGCATTGCACATCACATCATTACTGGCAGCATCATGACCAGTTAGCCCAGTGTTACCTCCATCATGACCAGTTAGCCCAGTGTTACCCCCATCATGAACACCAGTCTCCCCAGCATTGCTCCCACAATGAGTATTAGTGGTAGCGGCAGCACTGTTCTCACAGTCCATATGCTGGGAGTCCACCATGTGACTTCTCTGAGTCTCCTGTACAGTGAATATCTGCTGGGTTACACCGACATTCTCACCATCCCCCAGAGCTGGAGGTCCAGCAGGAAAATCCCCTCCAACCTGGTGTTGCACCCCAATGTCCTCCAGAGGCCTCAGAGTCTTCCCTTCAGGAGACACCTTTGGTGGCAAGGAGCTTTGGACCAAATCCCCAGAGTCGGACTGTGAAGAAAACTCAGTCCTTCCACTCAGTCCTGCCTCAAATCGGTCCCGATTCCTGTACACCTCCCCCACTGGTCCCATGTCTTCCAGAACAGCATCAATGTCCTTTGATACACCGGCCAGTTCAATGCCCAGGGAGTTTAGTTTGCTGTCATACATGATTTCCCTCTTGGGGTTGGCAGCTTTGAGTTTATAGACAGCTTCAATCTGCTTCTGGATTTTTACCTTGGTCTTCCTCAGTGCCTCCATTCTCTTTACCAGGAAAGGAATCTTATCAGCCAGGTGCAGCGCAGGTTCTGGCTTTAACCCCTTCTGCTTCATGTCTGCAGGACGCTTGAACTCCCGATCCACCTTCCCATCACTAGAACTGGGCCGAGGGTCTCTTCCGGGTGTAGAATGCTTCACTGGGGCAGATTGTGGAAAATTATTACCACCCTCACCTTTATTCTGCTGCAGTTTGGAGCGTGATGAACGTTCCTGGCTGCTGCCCACCATTATGCGCCGCTGTAAGTTCTCTGTAATGGTCTTTTGTTCCAGAGAAGTCCTCGTATATATTTGCGAGGAGTGCTGGGAGCAACCAATGTCTCTGCTTCACTCTGAGCTGGATTAACTTCACTGTGCTGGGCTTGCTGTGACTTCAATGGCTGACTGCATTGAACCATGCTTCCAGAGCTTGGACTGCACTGAGTGACATTATTCCTTTGCTGAGCTGGCTGAGCTGCACTCTGAACTGACTGAGCTGTGCTCTGCTCGGCATGCAATGACTGAACTGTGCTCTGCTCGGCATGCAATGATTGAGCTGTACTCTGCTGGGCATGCAATGATTGAGCTGTACTCTGCTGGGCATGCAATGACTGAGCTGTGCTCTGCTGGGCATGCAATGACTGAACTGTGCTCTGCTTGGCATGCAATGATTGAGCTGTACTCTGCTGGGCATGCAATGATTGCAATGGCTGACTTCCAGAACTCAGGGTTTGCTGAGTAACATTATCACACTTCTGAACAGGCTTCCTCATATCTGTATCATCAGTACTTTTCATACTGGACTTTCCTTCACAAACATTTCCACGTCTACTTACAGTCTCTGCAGATTGCTTTCCATTCCCAGCACTCCGTCCTCCAACTTCACCACCAACCACAGCTTCACATGACAGTCCTTGTGTAGGCCGAAAAGCTTGGGACTCTCCTGGGAGAGATCCCAGCCCAGGGGAGCCCAACCCTGGGCTTGTACCAGACATCAGAGGAGCTCAGCACCACACAGACTACAGCTGCTCCACAAGCAGCCACACCCTCTGCACAGTACCACTTCTCCTGTCCTTTATACATCAAAATACCAACGTAAAACTGCGGCGGGCGGTCCGGAAGTGGTTAACAGGACAGTTTTCTGAAGACAAGCAGACTAAGGACATGGATTACTGGAACCATCTCCTGTGCTCTGATGAGACCAAGATAAACTTATTTGGTGTCAGATGGTGTCAGGCGTGTGTGGGGGCAACCAGGTGAGGAGTACAAAGACAAGTGTGTCTTCCTACAGTCAGGCATGGTGGTGGGAGTGTCATGGTCTGGGGCTGCATGAGTGCTGCCGGCACTGGGGAGCTACAGATCATTGAGGGAACCATGAATGCCAACATGTACTGTGACATACTGAAGCAGAGCATGATCCCCTCCCTTCAGAGACTGGGGGGGCAGGGCAGTATTCCAACATAACGACCCCAAACACCTCCAAGATGACCACTGCCTTGCTAAAGAAGCTGAGGGTAAAGGTGATGGACTGGCCAAGCATGTCTCCAGACCTAAACCCTATTGAGCATCTGTGGGGATCCTCAAACAGAAGGTGGAGGAGGGGAAGGTCTCTAACATCCACCAGCTCTGTGATGTCATCATGGAGGAGGGGAAGAGGACTCCAGTGACAACCTGTGAAACTCTGGTGAACTCCATGCCCAAGAGGGTTAAGGCAGTGCTGCAAAATAATGGCGGCCACACAAAATATTGACACTTTGGGCCCAATTTGGACATTGTCACTTAGGGGTGTACTGACTTTTGTTGCCAGCGGTTTAGACATTAATGGCTGTGTGTTGAGTTATTTTGAGGGGACAGTAAATTTACACTGTTATACAAGCTGTACACTCACTACTTTACATTGTAGCAAAGTCTCATTTCTTCAGTGTTGTCACATGAAAAGATAGAATAAAATATTTACAGACATGTGAGGGGTGATATACTGTATATATATATATATACACACACACTTTTTTTTTTTTGAGGTGGGGGGGGGGTGGAATCTTGGTTGAGTTCCCAGGACTTGACCCCTGTCCCAAAGGTGATGGGTATTCTGATAAGATGATGGGAGTGATGGGTATTCTGATAAGGCGATGGGGGTGATGGGTATTCTGATAAGATGATGGGAGTGTGATGGGTATTCTGATAAGATGATGGGGGTGATGGGTATTCTGATAAGATGATGGGAGCGATGGGTATTCTGATAAGATGATGGGAGTGATGGGTATTCTGATAAGATGATTGGGGTGATGGGTATTCTGATAAGATGATGGGGGTGATGGGTATTCTGATAAGATGATGGGGGTGATGGGTATTCTGATAAGATGATGGGAGTGATGGGTATTCTGATAAGATGATGAGAGTGATGGGTATTCTGATAAGATGATGGGAGTGATGGGTATTCTGATAAGATGATGGGGGTGATGGGTATTCTGATAAGATGATGGGGGTGATGGGTATTCTGATAAGATGATGGGAGTGATGGGTATTCTGATAAGATGATGGGAGTGATGGGTATTCTGATAAGATGATGGGAGTGATGGGTACTCTGATAAGATGATGGGGGTGATGGGTATTCTGATAAGATGATGGGAGTGATGGGTATTCTGATAAGATGATGGGAGTGATGGGTATTCTGATAAGATGATGGGGGTGATGGGTATTCTGATAAGATGATGGGGGTGATGGGTATTCTGATAAGATGATGGGAGTGATGGGAGTGATGGGTATTCTGATAAGATGATGGGGGTGATGGGTATTCTGATAAGATGATGGGAGTGATGGGTATTCTGATAAGATGATGGGAGTGATGGGTATTCTGATAAGATGATGGGGGTGATGGGTATTCTGATAAGATGATGGGGGTGATGGGTATACTGATAAGATGATGGGAGTGATGGGTATTCTGATAAGATGATGGGAGTGATGGGTATTCTGATAAGATGATGGGGGTGATGGGTATTCTGATAGGATGATGAGAGTGATGGATATTCTGATAAGATGATGAGAGCGATCGGTATTCTGATAAGATGATGGGAGTGATGGGTATTCTGATAAGATGATGGGGGTGATGGGTATTCTGATAAGATGATGGGAGTGATGGGTATTCTGATAAGATGATGGGGGTGATGGGTATTCTGATAAGATGATGGGGGTGATGGGTATTCTGATAAGATGATGGGAGTGATGGGTATTCTGATAAGATGATGGGAGTGATGGGTATTCTGATAAGATGATGGGGTGATGGGTATTCTGATAAGATGATGGGGGTGATGGGTATTCTGATAAGATGGTGGGGGTGATGGGTATTCTGATAAGATGGTGGGGCTGATTGGTATTCTGATAAGATGATGGGGGTGATGGGTATTCTGATAAGATGATGGGAGTGATGGGTATTCTGATAAGATGATTGGGGTGATGGGTATTCTGATAAGATGATGGGGGTGATGGGTATTCTGATAAGATGATGGGGGTGATGGGTATTCTGATAAGATGATGGGAGTGATGGGTATTCTGATAAGATGATGGGGGTGATGGGTATTCTGATAAGATGATGGGGGTGATGGGTATTCTGATAAGATGATGGGAGTGATGGGTATTCTGATAAGATGATGGGGGTGATGGGTATTCTGATAAGATGATGGGAGTGATGGGTATTCTGATAAGATGATGGGGGTGATGGGTATTCTGATAAGATGATGGGGTGATGGGTATTCTGATAAGATGATGGGAGTGATGGGTATTCTGATAAGATGATGGGAGTGATGGGTATTCTGATAAGATGATGGGGGTGATGGGTATTCTGATAGGATGATGAGAGTGATGGATATTCTGATAAGATGATGAGAGCGATGGGTATTCTGATAAGATGATGGGAGCGATGGGTATTCTGATAAGATGATGGGAGCGATGGGTATTCTGATAAGATGATGGGGGTGATGGGTATTCTGATAAGATGATGGGAGTGATGGGTATTCTGATAAGATGATGGGAGTGATGGGTATTCTGATAAGATGATGGGGGTGATGGGTATTCTGATAAGATGATGGGAGTGATGGGTATTCGGATAAGATGATGGGAGTGATGGGTATTCTGATAAGATGATGGGGGTGATGGGTATTCTGATAAAATGATGGGAGTAGATCCGCAATGAGTTCCACATTTATAACACACACTTTTATTATGATATCAGAAATGAAATGAGGTGACAGTACGGAGTCCTTGTTCCCGGATGTAGACGGGGCGGACGATCCTCCATGACGAGGGGAGCAAAGATTCCGCCATACAAATGTATCCCACTTATCACAAGTTCATGTACGAGTCTCCTCCCCTCATACCGCGCCACAGTATGTGCGAGCGATCCTCGCTATAGGAGGAACATCTGCCACGTCCATGTAACAGCCGTCCCCGAGCACGTGGGGTCAGTCTCTCTCCTCCAGGTGGGCTTCTGTCTTCAGGGGTCGCCTGTG
Source organism: Pelophylax lessonae (assembly GCF_965119305.1). Lineage (NCBI taxonomy): Eukaryota > Metazoa > Chordata > Amphibia > Anura > Ranidae > Pelophylax > Pelophylax lessonae. The sequence goes on along the minus strand of NW_028119510.1, from coordinate 21,350 downwards.
GTCTCTGGGGCCCGGGGCCATTTTAGAATTGGTTACTTTAATCCCATAATCCTGAGGAAGAAAATATGGAGGATCAAAATAAATACATTAAGAGCATCACTCCACGCAGCGGGGGTGATATGTGACAAGTGCTACAGGTCAGCCTGAACCCCAACATTCAGCAAAATACGATTCATTCATTCTGGGGGTTCAGCTGTGTGTTACTCCCGACCCCTGCACTCTGTGTGTTACCTACTCCTGACCCCTGCACTCTGTGTGTTACATACTCCCGACCCCTGCACTGTGTGTGTTACCTACTGCCGACCCCTGCACTCTGTGTGTTACTTACTCCCGACCCCTGCACTCTGTGTGTTACTTACTCCCCACCCCTGCACTCTGTGTTACTTACTCCCGACCACTGCACTCTGTGTGTTACATACTCCCGACCCTTGCACTCTGTGTGTTACATACTCCCGACCCCTGCACTCTGTGTGTTACCTACTCCTGACCCCTGCCCTCTGTGTGTTACTTACTCCTGACCCCTGCACTCTGTGTGTTACTGTAACGCTCCTGCGTTTTACGTATGATGTGGATTTTCAGCTGCAGAAATATTCCACTTCAGTAGTCATGTAGAGAAACGCTGAGACACCATTCCCAACTCTCAATGACTCATCATGTGTGGATGATCTCAATTCAGCAAGTAAATACACACACTCAATAAGATGTTTCCTAGAGTGACTTATGTATATAGTAACACAGTGATGATAGGCTGAAGAGACAGGTTGGGTAGAGATGGTAGATGACAGACACTTGAAAGGAAATGTTCTTGAAAGTAAGATAGTAGCAGATGGGATGCAGATAGGTTTAGCAATCATGTATGGTAGTAGATGACAGAGTAGCAGGTGGACATACAAGAGAGATCAACCCAGTGCAAGAACAGGTGGTAGTAGGCTCAAGAGCTAGCAATCTTAGATAATGCAGATGTAGTAATAGTCCTTAGTATGCAGAGCTAGATAGTGTAAGCTTTAGTATAAAGGTTATAGAGGTTTCCCCTGTGGGGTACTTATCACTAATAGCAATGTAGCAGAGGAGAGGTTCGGCAAGAGCGGATGATCCGGTAGCGGGATACAGGGATCAGCGCAGCGTGGTTCCGACAGCGAGGTATGCTTGCAAGCATGAGAGCTTCAAGACAGGTTAGCATCAAGGCACAAAGCAGTTTGAACGAACACATGTGAGTGAGAGCCGGCGATCTAAATAGCCATCCAGTCCGGCGCTCAGTGATGACAGCATCAGTCTTAAAGGTGTATGCGCACCTTACCAAAAGAGAATGGTGGGGCGCATACACTTATGAAAGAGTAATTAGGGTACCCAAAGGTACCAGAACATTACATGGGCACAGTACACTCTGTGGACCTGACAGTCACTGGCACCCAGGCAACTGCAATTATAAAAAAAATATATATATTTTTACTTTGCAAGCTGCTGTGCCACCGTATATATATATATCTCAGTGGTGGGTGGGCACGCAGTGGCACTACAGTGGGCACAGTACACTCTGTGGACCTGACAGTCACTGGCAGCCCAGGCAACTGCAATAATAAAAAATATATTTTTTTTTTCAATTTGCAACAAGATGCTGTGCCACCGTATATATATCAGTGGTGGGCAGTGCACTGCAGTGGGTACAGTGCACTCTGTGGACCTGACACAGCACTCACTGCAATTATGACAGAGGAAAAAAAAAAATATTTTTTAAAATGCAAGGTACTGTGCCTGTGCCACCCAAAATGAGTGTGGTGTGCACACAGTACAGTCTGTGGTGGGTCTGTGGCCTCTCACACACAGCGGGCAGGCAACTGCAGTGTACAATATATATATATATATATATATATATATATATATATATATATATATATATATATAAAAAGAAAAAACTCAATTACCAGCCCTTAAAAGGGCTTTTGGGGACACTAGATATATATATATATATTATAAAAAAAAATCCTCAATCACCAGCCCTTAAAAGGGCTTTTGGGGACACTAGATAGATATATATTATAAAAAAAAAAAATCCTCAATTACCACTCCTTAAAAGGGCTTTTGGGGACACTAGATAGATAGATATATATATCTATCTATCTAAGAAGAAAAAACTCAATTACCAGCCCTTAAAAGGGCTTTTGGGGACACTAGATATCTATCTATCTATCTATCTATCTATCTATCTATCTATCTATCTATCTATCTATCTATCTATCTATCTATCTATCTATCTATCTATCTATCTATCTATCTATCTATCTATCTATCTATCTATCTATCTATCTATCTATCTATCTATCTATCTATCTATCTATCTATCTATCTATCTATCTATCTATCTATCTATCTATCTATCTATCTATCTATCTAAGAAGAAAAAACTTAATTACCAGCCCTTAAAAGGGCTTTTGGGGACACTAGATATATATATATATATATATCTCTCTAAGAAGAAAAAACTCAATCACCAGCCCTTAAAAGGGCTTTTGGGGACACTAGATATATATATATATTATAAAAAAAATCCTCAATTACCAGCCCTTAAAAGGGCTTTTGGGGACACTAGATAGATATATATATATATATAAAAAAAAATCCGTAATTACCAGCCCTTAAAAGGGCTTTTGGGGACACTAGATAGATATATATATATTATAAAAAAAATCCTCAATTACCAGCCCTTAAAAGGGCTTTTGGGGACACTAGATAGATAGATAACGGAAAATTCCTATCATACTTACCGTAATTTTCCTTTCCTGATAGTCTCCATGGCAGCCTACGTGTGGGTTAACCCCGCCTCCACTCCAAGGGTATAGGACCCCCCTCCCATAAATTTCAGCTCTCAGGTACAGCAGGTGTTCCATATCTTAGCCGAATCCAAGACGAGAGGGTGGGTACTCCGGCTGCCATGGAGACTATCAGGAAAGGAAAATTACGGTAAGTATGATAGGAATTTTCCGTTTTCCTGTCTGTCTCCATGGCAGCCTACGTGTGGGAAATAACTAGCTCACTCCACACGGGTGGGAATGCTTTAGCAAAGAAAATTTTAATTCATGCTATTTGCAGACAAAACAGTCAAACCAAAATTAACTGAGGACAGAGAAGCAGGCTCTACACAATAGTGGGTCATAAAAGTATTGACTGATGACCACGAAGCCGCTCTGCAAATCACATCTGGAGCCACGTGCCGCGAAGCCGCCCAGGAAGTAGAGATACTCCTTGTAGAGTGCGCCGTCACCGCCTCCGGAGGAGCCAGCCCCTCAGCTCTATAGGCCTGTTGGATAGCTGCCACTATCCATGAAGCGATAGTCCTAGATGAAGCAGGTTTACCTCTGTTCTTTCCCCAGAACAGGACAAAGAGGTTGTCAGACTGCCTGAATGGTGCAGTTGCTTGAAGATAGGCTTTTAAGGATTCTCCTACATCCAACGGATGAGGATTGGACTCATTAGATGAACGGAAAGTAGGCAGGACAATCTCCTGATTCTGGTGAAACACTGAGGTGACTTTCGGATTTGAATTCAGCCTGGGTATCAGTACTACCCGATCCGGAAAAAAAGTCAAGAATGGTTCTTTACATCCGAGAGAACTTAATTCAGAGACCCTTTTAGCCGAAGTAATGGCTACCAGGAAGACAGTTCGGATGGTCAGGTCCTTGATAGAAGAAGAGGAATCTATGCCCGACTTGGAGAGGGCATTTAGGACAAGAGGTAGATCCCATTTCGGGAACCTAGGTCTTCTCTGAGGATTGAGCCTGATTGCTCCTTTGAAAAATTGTTGGATTAGTGGGTGTTGGGCCCACATGACCCCGGAGAAGGCTGATAAGGCCGAAACTTGAACTCTAAGAGTTGCCACTGAAAGGGGCATATCCAGACCAGCCTGAAGAAAACTTAGTATTTCTTGAATCCCAGGGACTGAGGAAGACATACCTTCAGGATATGCAGACTCCATGAATCTTGCCCAGATTCTACAGTATACTTTATTAGTACTTGGTCGTCTAGCATTCATCAAGGTGGAAATGGCTGTAGATGGGCAGCCGAGCGATTCCAACCTTTCCCTCTCAAGAACCAGACCGTCAACCGGAGAATTGCAGGACAGGGGTGCACTGATGTTCCCTGAAGAAGCAAGTCTGGTCTGAGGGGAAGAGGGACCGGGTCCCGGTAGCTCAGTTGTAGGAGTAGCGGAAACCATGGCCTGTTCGGCCAGAAAGGCGCCACCATCACTATCTCCACACCTTCCGCTTGAAGTCTTTGCAGGAATTTGAGAATGATGGGTACTGGAGGAAAGGCATAAGCCCTGCTGAACTCCCACCTGTCGGTTAGTGCATCTGTCCCGTAAGCTTGAGGACACTTGCCCCTCGTGACATACTTCTCCAACTTGTGGTTGCAAGGGGAGGCGAACAGATCGACTTCGGGAGATACTCCCAACGACAGAATCCATTTGAACGACTCCACATGGAGCGACCATTCGTTGTGGTTCAACTGGACCCTGGACAGAAAATCCGCTTGAACATTCTGTGAACCTGGGATGTAAACTGCCGAGATGTTTACTAGGTGAGTCTGGGCCCAGGACATGATCGGGTCTAATTCTCGTAGCAGAGAGAGACTCCGTGTCCCACCTTGTCTCTTCACATAAGACACTGCCGTGGTGTTGTCCATCCGAATCATTACAGATTTCCCCTCTAGCAGGTGTTGGAAAGATCGAAGACCCTGGTAGGCTGCTCGGAGTTCCAGTATATTGGAGACTGGAGTGTGTCTCTGAAAAGACCATCTCCCCTGTGTCATCTCTGTCAGACAATGAGCCCCCCAACCTGAGTTGCTGGCGTCTGTTGTGATTATAGTCCATGAGACTGGAACCAGAGAATGACAGTTGAGCAGATTCCTGCGTTGCAGCCACCAAAGAAGACTGTATCTCATGCTGGAGGAGATATGAATGTACTGATCTTTCTCTTCTGTGTTCCATTGTTGTAGGAACCCTTTTTGGAAGGGCCTCATATGCCAGAGAGCCCATTTGACCATTGGAGCCGTGGACACCATGGTGCCAATGATTTTGAGGCACTGAGAGGCTTTCAGCCGAGGAGAGGAAAGAGCCGGAAGGATTCTCTCCCTCACTACCGGTATCTTCTCTAATGGGAGAGAGATTGAATTCTCGACGGTGTCGAATTGCGCCCCAAGATAGACTAGGCGCTGAGTAGGCTCCAGCTGACTCTTTTGTAGGTTTAGCAGCCAGCCAAACTCTTTGAGGGTCGATATGACCTGATCTCTGTGTGCCAATAACTGATCCTTTTCTTGAGACAGAAGCAGAAGATCGTCTAAGTAATGATGTAGACGTATACCTTTCAATCTTATGAAGGCTACCACTGCTAGAAGAACTTTGGTGAATACTCTGGGTGAGGTAGACAGGCCGAAGGGTAGGCAAATGAATTGCAGATGCTGATTCCGAACACAGAAGCGAAGATATTTGTGGAAGTCGGTTGCCACAGGTACATGAAAATACGCATCCTTTAAATCTATTGAGGCGAGCCAATCTCCCGGCAGTACTGCCCTTTGAATAGTTGAGAGTGTTTCCATCTTGAATTTTTCGTTCTTTATGAACTTGTTCAGGTATGTGAGATCTATAACAGGTCTCCAGGCCCCGTTCTTCTTCTGGACTAAGAAGAGGGGTGAGTAAACCCCTTGAAATTTTTCTTGTTCCGGAACCGGAGCTACCGCTCCTTGAGCCACCAAGGCGTCTACATAGGCGAGCAAGACTTCTCTTCTCTCTTCTAGACAGGGTAAATGAGTTGAGATGAATCTTGGAACTGGATCTGCCAGAAATGACCATCTGCGGCCTGTAGAGACCGTCCTGACGGTCCAAAAGTCCGTGATTGAGGCCGCCCAGACATGCTGAAAATGGAGAAGACGTGCCCCCACCTGACATGCCTGGACGGGCCCAATCTCAAAAAGATTTAGTGGAATCTTGTCCAGCAGGCGCTGGATTTTTTGATGACCTCCGAGTAGAGGATTGACCACCTCTCCAGTTTCTTCGGAAATCTCTATTAGGCTTGTAAGAGCGTGCATCTCTTGATCTCTCCGTGTATTGCCTCCTAGGTTGAGGCTTCTTCTGACCAAATAGTCGTCTGTCTTGCGGGAGGAAACCTGACTTTCCGCCAGTAGCCTTGGCAATGGCGCTGTCTAGTTTGTTTCCAAAAAGGGAAGTACCCTCAAAAGGGATCTTACACCATGCCTGTTTAGAAGCTGGATCTGCAATCCACGGGCGAAGCCACAAGGCCCTCTTTGCTGTTACTGAGGATAGCATCGATCTGGACAGAAGACGCAGAACATCAATAGATGCTTCTCCTAAAAACACTGAAGCCAGCTTGAGTTCGTGAATAGGGGAACTTTCTACGGCTTCTTCCGAGAGACTTCCAAGTTTGGATTCTATATCGGAAACCCAGACTTCCATGGCTTTAGACATTGTTGCTAATGCCATCACAGGTTTGCAGGCCGCGCCGGCCGTCACAAAGATCCTCTTTAGGTCCAGATCTATCTTCCTATCCAAAGGGTCTTTGAAAGAGACCGCGTCATCTAGTGGCAAAGTGACATGCTTTGCTAATCTTGTAACTGCCGCATCCACAAGAGGAGCAGATTCCAGACGGGCGACATCTTCAGGTTTAAAGGGATATAATTTCCCAAGTTTGAAGGATAAGGAAGACTTACTATCCCCTTTACTCCATTCTTCAGTAATCACCTCTTGTAATTCAGAGAGGGAAGGGAAGTTGATACGCTCCTTACCAAGGTGCTTGAAGAACTTCCGCTGCTTTTTCTGAGGAGACACAGGATCCTCCCATCTGAGAGCTTCTTTAATGGCTCTGATCAGGGGTGAAACTAGGGCGAACTCAAAGCCGCCTACAGCCCCTTCTTCTTCCGAATCACTGTCAGATGACTTTGCAGAAGTAATACTCGGTTGAGAGGGGCCTTGATCTTCCTGCACTTCCCCTGGAGAACTGGATGTGGTGGGACCAAGTGGTGGGACTGTACCCCATTCTTTCAGGGACTGTTGTACTATTCTCTTCACTAGAGATTCCAATCTTTGATCCTTTTGCCCCCTCTCACCGGCTGCATGAGCAAAACATGGCTCACATAGGGACTTGTCCTCCGGGACATGCGCCCCACAACCCCAACAGGCTCTCTGGTGTGTGCGGTGACTCTGGTATCGTGTATGGTGTCTGGGGGAGGAATTGGAGCGTCTCCCTTGTTGCCTACTCCCTGATGGAGATTCACGGCGTTTAGATCTGGAGGATGAACTCCCACGAGGTCTGACAGGGTCTCTTTCTTGTGGTAAATCAGGCCTGGGAGAGCTGATGGAAAAAAGAGAAAATCGGGGAGACACTGGATTTAGCCATGACCTAGGGACCAGCAAGCCCTCCCCGCCCCCCCCTCTGAAAAAATGCCAGCACCCACCTGTTGTGAGAGGGCTGGCCACAGGAGGGCGGTGACGCAGGATCCATACTTCAGGCCAAACAACCAGACTGATAAAGAAAGGTAATACATATCAGACACCATGTCAGTGATACATTGTGAGGTGACAACCCTCCGCCCCCCCCCCCCCTCTGCAGTCAAGTCTCCATTGCACATACCTGTAGCAAGGAATCCAGAGACACTGGGAAGCTGCCGCAACGCCCACAGTACATTCCCAAAGTACAGGGGAATCGTCAGCTGTTTAAATCTCCCGCCGGAATGACGTCAGCGGTGATGCGGCCGCGATCGCTAATGCGCATGTGCGAACCAAGCCTCGACTTCGCTCGCGGCGCACTGCGCATGCGCGGGACCACGAAGCGTCTACCGATTGGACGCTAGAAGCAGAGGAGGAAGAGGAAGGGTTTGTTGGAACGCAGGAAGGGTTTGCTGGAACGCAGGAAGCGTTCCAGCGCCATTGGGCCAAACAAACAAATTGTACAGTGATAGAAAAAGAGACAAACAAAGTGTACATAAATAACAAATACCGCTGCCATGAAGGGAAGCAATGCGAATCTTCAGACCCATGTCAGAGAATGCCAATCAAGCTTCAGTCAACCGCAGAGAGCAGGGGATTTTAAATGTCACTCACCCGCCCGTGGCTGGGCTCTGGACATGCAGACACCATCCAAAGTATCCTAAGGTAAGCTGGACGTAGTAAGACATCAGAAGTGTAGGTCCTTGGAGGAGGACAAAAAATGAACACCTGCTGTACCTGAGAGCTGAAATTTATGGGAGGGGGGTCCTATACCCTTGGAGTGGAGGCGGGGTTAACCCACACGTAGGCTGCCATGGAGACAGACAGGAAAGATAGATAGATAGATAGATAGATAGATAGATAGATAGATAGATAGATAGATAGATAGATAGATAGATAGATAGATAGATAGATAGATAGATAGATAGATAGATAGATAGATAGATAGATAGATAGATAGATAGATAGATAGATAGATAGATAGATAGATAGATAGATAGATAGATAGATAGATAGATAGATAGATAGATAGATAGATAAAAAAAAAAATCCTCAATTACCAGCCCTTAAAAGGGCTTTTGGGGACACTAGATATATATATATTATAAAAAAAAATCCTCAATTACCAGCCCTTAAAAGGGCTTTTGGGGACACTAGATATATATATATATATATATATATATATATATATATATATATATATAAAAAAATCCTCAATTACCAGCCCTTAAAAGGGCTTTTGGGGACACTAGATAGATATATATATATATATATCTAAGAAGAAAAAACTCAATTACCAGCCCTTAAAAGGGCTTTTGGGGACACTAGATAGATATATATATAAAAAAAAAGCCTCAATTACCAGCCCTTAAAAGGGCTTTTGGGGACACTAGATATATATATATTAAAAAAAAAATCCTCAATTACAAGCCCTTAAAAGGGCTTTTGGGGACACTAGATAGATAGATAGATAGATATATATATAAAAAAAAAATCCTCAATTACCAGCCCTTAAAAGGGCTTTTGGGGACACTAGATAGATATATATATATATATCTATCTAAGAAGAAAAAACTCAATTACCAGCCCTTAAAAGGGCTTTTGGGGACACTAGATATATATATATATAAAAAAAAAGCCTCAATTACCAGCCCTTAAAAGGGCTTTTGGGGACACTAGATAGATCTATATATATATATATAAAAAAAAAATCCTCAATTACCAGCCCTTAAAAGGGCTTTTGGGGACACTAGATAGATATATATATATTATAAAAAAAAAAATCCTCAATTACCAGCCCTTAAAAGGGCTTTTGGGGACACTAGATAGATAGATAGATAGATAGATAGATAGATATATATATAAAAAAAAATCCTCAATTACCAGCCCTTAAAAGGGCTTTTGGGGACACTAGATAGAGATATATATATATATATATATATATATCTAAGAAGAAAAAACTCAATTACCAGCCCTTAAAAGGGCTTTTGGGGACACTAGATATATATATATATATTTTAAAAAAATCCTCAATTACCAGCCCTTAAAAGGGCTTTTGGGGACACTAGATAGATAGATAGATAGATATATATATATATAAAAAATCCTCAATTACCAGCCCTTAAAAGGGCTTTTGGGGACACTAGATAGATATATATATATATATCTAAGAAGAAAAAACTCAATTACCAGCCCTTAAAAGGGCTTTTGGGGACACTAGATAGATATATATATATATATATCTAAGAAGAAAAAACTCAATTACCAGCCTTTAAAAGGGCTTTTGGGGACACTAGATATATATATATATATATAAAAAAATACACAAATCACAAATACCAGCCCTTAGAAGGGCTTTTTGGGGTGCTGTCAGGATGCTGTCCTTACAGCAGTAGTGGACCAAGAACACTGACTAGCAAGACCAGGAACAATGACTAACAACTGTCCCTAGCTTAACAGCAGCAGCAGCAGCAGCTCTCTCCCTGCTCTCACTAACGCACACTGCTTCAGAATGATCTAAGATGGATGCTGCCCTTGCTTATTTATAGGAGGTGGGAGGGTGTGGGAGGGAGGTATGCTGATTGGCTGGAAATGTGCCTGCTGACTGTGAAGTTCAGGGTCAAAGTTTGCCTCAATGATGTATTATAGGGGGCGGACCGAACATATGTTCGCCCGCAGCGGCGAACGCGAACATGCTAAGTTCGCCGGGAACTGTCCGCCGGCGAACAGTTCGGTACACCTCTACACCTGACCACAAATCACACTTATACAGGTATATAGGTAAATGCTATATGCTGTATACAGTGTGTGTTGTGTCAGGGGATGTAGGGGTTAATCGGGGGGGGGGCGATCGGGGGGTAAATGTGCCTATCTAGCTGTGTGTGACTGTGTTTGGTGCAGTACTTACAGTTAGAAGTGCTGTCCTCTCGAGATGAATCCAAAAAGGATCATGGGAGAGGAGGGCACGTCTTTTCTGAGTCTGTGTTTACATTTCACAGACTCAGAACAGGATCTGATTGGGCAGGACCGATCTACAGGTCCAGGCCAAAAATCATTGGCCTGGACCTGATGACTGATCGGTTCTGAACCCAATCGAGCCATCGGTGTCGGCGGGGGGGGGGGGGGTTTCGCGGGAGCGAGCACAGGACCGGCGGGAAGTAGCGACGTAGACCTACGTCACTCTGCCTGGCCGGGGCTGACTGCCGCAGTAAATATACTGTGCGCAGTCGGCAAGTGGTTAACTCCTTACGTCAGGGATCCTCAAACTACGACCCTCCCAGCTGTTGCGGAACTACACATCCCTTATGAGGCATTGTAAAACTCTGAAATTCACAGACAAGTCTAAGCATGATGGGAATTGTAGTTCCTGAACAACTGGAGGGCCATAGTTTGATACCCCTGCCTTACATAGTGTAATGTCAGATATTTTATGGCAGGGCGGTAACCCCATGATTAAATTAATGATATTGCAATAGCCTTGGAAGGAAGGGGGCCTGACAGTCCCCAATTTTTATAAATATTGTATAGCTGGCCAACTCGTTTTCGCACACAGGGGGCTAACTGGTCCATCAGATGATGCAGGGGTAGCCCTAGAACAGGGGTGGGGAACCTATGGTTTGGGCGCCGTATGCGGCCCGCAAAGTCATTTGGTCCAGCCCCCTGTGCAGCTGAGTCTGTCTCTCTCAGCTGATCTGTCAGAACGGAGCCGATGCTTCCTGTATAGTTCTGGCTCCGTTATGACAGTCTAAGTGAGTCACAGGCGGAGTGATATTAAATGCACTCCGCCTGTGACCAATACAAGAAACATCGCCTCTTCCTCCAGCGTTGCGCTGCTACACTTTTCCTAGCCAGCATTTCCCTCCAGCAGCACACACAGCAGTAGCAGCCAGAACCAGCAGTACCCACAGCAGTACCAGCAAGAACCAGCAGTACCCACAGCAGTACCAGCCATAGCCAGTAATACCCACAGCAGTACCAGCCCGAACCAGCAGTACCCACAGCACAGTACAAGCCAGCAGTACCAGTCAGAGCCAGCAGTACCCACAGCAGTACCAGCCAGCTGTACCCACCAGCAGTTCTTTTCAAAACTTACCACCAGAAAAAGTCGACTGCGCTCCAGACTGACCGAAGCAAACCTGGAAAACCAGTTGCGAGTAGTAACATCATCAATACCAGCTAACATCACACACCTCACCAAAGAGAAGCAGTTGCAGCCATCACATTGGGGGTGAGTTAATTAAATGTTTGACCATATATAACAACAGGCAAATTTTTCAGTTGATAATTTTGTACGGCCCCCAAATGATTTTATAAATACCCAAATGGCCCTTGGCAGAAAAAAAAAAGGTTCCCCACCCCTGCCCTAGAAGCTGCAGTAGGGGGCTCTTATGAGGCCCTGGCCTATCTGGTACATAGAGGCAGTAGATCCCCTCACACGTAGACGGTCTCTGAGATCTGTGCTTCAAGCCTGGCAAATAGCTCATGGTGTTGATTTTGGGGGGCCGCCCCCCCCCACTCCACATACTCCTCTATGGATAAACCCAACTCTTCCCCATTTCTACAGCTCTGACAATCCAGTGGTGTGGACGAGATATGAAATTAAAATACTGGCTGATATTACACACAATGGGGGGCTGAGAACTTTTGAGGAGTTAAAATCCTTATTTCATCTCCCAAATGCCCAAATCTTTAGGTTCATACAATTAGGATATGCCTATCAGGCTCAACTTGGGGGTGCCTCGATAGAAATTTCACCTTCAGGGCTGGAGACCCGACTAAGGGACGAGGACCTAGCTAAGCCTTTATCGGTTCAACAGAAAAGGCTTGGTTTTTTACTAGAAAATTACTTTGAACCCTCAAACATTATATATTTCTTTAAAGCAGAGGCCCTATAGAATAAAATGGTGGATGTTGCAAATTTTTTTGTCACAAGGTATTTGCGCACAGATTTTCCAAACGCAATTTTTGCGAAAAAAATACATTTTTTTTTAAATTTATTGCACAAATACACTATATAATTCCCAATTTTTTGGGTAAAATTTAAAAGATGATCTTATGCCGAGTACATAGATACCAAACATGACATGCCTTTAAAAATTGCGCACGCCTGCGCAGCGGCAACAACGTACGTGCATTTTTAAAAACCTTTAAAAGTCTCTACAGGTTACCAATTTAGACTTACAGAGGAGGTCTACTGCAAGAATTACTGCACTCCATCTGGCGTTCGCGGCGATACCTCACATGCATGCTGCAATTGCGGTTTACATATGACACTAGACCAACGCTTGGCGTGCGCCATTGAGCGCAAGCATGGGGGAAAGGGGGGGGGGGGCTCGATTTTTTTTTTCTTTTTCTTTTTTATGTTATTTTGACACCTTTCCTTTAATTTTTTTTTTTTTTTTTAAATCATTTTTATTGTTATCACAGTGAATTTAAATATCCCCTATGATAGCAATCTGTGGTGACATGTACTCTTTTTTAAAAAAATTGGGGTCTTTTAGACTCTAGATCTCTCCTCTGACCTTAACGCATCTGACCACACCAAAATTGGTGTGATAAAATACTTTCCCAATTTCCCAATGGCCCTGTTTATTTCTGGCGAAACAGAAGTCATGAAATGCTCGCAGCCTCCGGTATCTTAGGCCATAGAGATGATTGGAGCCATTCTCATCTCCAATCAGCTCTATGGTTAGATAATTGAACCACCGGCTGCACTCTCGGGTTAACCGGTGGGACAGGAGAGCCCGAGAAAAACCACGGAAGGCTGCGGAAGTGGGGGGGGGGAGGCCCCTCCCACTGCATGTAAAAGCAGTCTAGCGGCCAATTACCTGCTAGGATTGCTTTTACATGTAAGCCGACCGCTTGCTGTAAAAAACGATACCAAGATGATGCCTAAATCTGCAGCATCATCCTGGTATAACCACTCAAAGTCCAGCAACGTACCAGAACATTGCTGGTCCTTGTTTTGGCATATAGGTTTTTTTTTTTTTCATGCAGCCTGTGGGCTGAACGGAAAAAAGAGAACCTATCAGAAATCAGCACAGGAATAATGCGTAGTATTACTCATCATTAACCGCCCAAACATCCAAACCCACTGAATTTAATGATGGGTATACACGACACTATCCACGTATACCAAAATAGGATTTAAACTGCAGTGCTGAAATCAGAAAATCACCACAATTAAGACATGCCAATCAGGCTCAATTTGGGGGTGCCTCGATAGAAATTTCATCTTCAGGGCTGGAGACCCTACTAAGGGGACGACCCCTACTTAAAGAGGATTAGTCAATAGTGCCCTTCATAGTTATTGGTTCGGAGTTGTGGGGGGGGGGGGGGGGCTTCCTAATCCTGTATAATTTTTGGGTGTTTTGTGTGTAAGTGACAGGCAGACTGGGTGTGTTCAAGAATTTATCGAAGTTTTTATCCAAATAATCAAATTAATAATCGGTTATGAAAATATTCTTTAGGTACATAGGTTGAAAAAAAGACACAAGTCCACCTGGTTCAACCAATAAAAAATAGTCAAGTAAACCCAACCATGCAATCCCTATACACAATCATATACCCCAACCATGCAATCCCCTATACACAATCCTATACCCGCCTTAACCATACAATCCCCTATACACAATCCTATACCCGCCCCACCATACAATCCCCTATACACAATCATATACCCGCCCCAACCATGCAATCCCCTATACACAATCCTATACCCGCCTTAACCATACAATCCCCTATACACAATCCTATACCCGCCCCCACCATACAATCCCCTATACACAATCATATACCCGCCCCCACCATACAATCCCCTATACACAATCATATACCCACCTTAACCATACAATCCCCTATACACAATCCTATACCCGCCCCCACCATACAATCCCCTATACACAATCCTATACCCGCCCCACCATACAATCCCCTATACACAATCTCCTATACCGCAGTTGATCCAGAGGAAGGCGAAAAACCCCAGCAAAGCATGATCCAATTTACTACAGCAGGGGAAAAAAATTCCTTCCTGATCCCCCGAGGGGCAATCGGATATTCCCTGTATCAACTTTACCTATAAATATTAGTACCTTTTTATATTATGTACTCCTAGGAAAGAATCCAGGATTTTTTTTTTTAAAGCAATCTACTGAGCTGGCCAGAACCACCTCTGGAGGGAGTCCATTCCACATTTTCACAGCTCTTACTGTGAAGAAAACCTTTCCATATTTGGAGACTAAATCTGTTACCCCCCCCCCCTTCTCTCTCTGTCCCCTCCCTCCCTCTCCGACCCTCCCCCCTCTCTCTGTCACTCCCCCTCTCTCTCTATGTCACCCCCTCTCCTCTCTGTCACCCTCCCTCCCTCTCTGACCCTCCCCTCCTCTCTTTGTTACCCCCTCCCTCTCTCTGTCACCCTCTCCCCTCTCTCTGTCACCCCCTCCCTCTCTCTCTGCCACCCCTCTCTCTTTCTCTGTCACCCCTCCCCCTCTCACCCCCTCCATGCAGTCATGCCCCCCCCCCCACCACAGTCCTGCATGCAGTCATGGCCCCCCACCACAGTCCTGCATGCAGTCATGGCCACCCCATCACAGTCCTCCATGCCATCATGGCCCTTCATCACAATCCTCCATGCAGTCATGGCCACCCCACCACAGTCCTGCATGCAGTCATGGACCCCCATTACAGTCCTCTATGCCGTCATGGCCCCCCCATCACAGCCCTCCATGCCGTCATGGGCCCTTCATCACAGTCCTCCCTTCAGTCATGGCCCTCTATCAGTCCTCCATGCAGTCATGCCCCCCCCCCCAATCACAGTGCTTCCTGCAGTAATGCCCTCCCCCCCCCCCGCCTCCCATTCCTTTTCTGTTCCTTCTCCCTTTCTTTTCTGTCCCTCCTCTTTTTCCTGCATTCTCTCTGCCATCTCCTTTATTTTCCTGTCTAACTTCCTTTTAATCTCCTCTATCCTCTCATACTGTCTCCGCAGTCTCATATCATCCATTATCTTTTTTGGATTAATTTTCTGTTCCTTCTCATCCCTGTCCCATCCCTCACCCTAATCTCCGATCCTCCACCCTTTCCCATTCCTCTATTCCTCCACCCTTTCCCATTCCTCTATTCTTTCTATTCCTCCACCATTCCATTCCCGCTATTCTTTTCTATTCCTCCACCCTTTCCCATTCCTCTATTCTTTTCTATTCCTCCACCCTTTCCCATTCCTCTATTCTTTTCTATTCCTCCACCCTTTCCCGTTCCTCTATTGTATTCTATTCTTCCTCTCTTTCCCTTCCTCTATTCTTTTCTATTCCTCCTCATTTTCCCATTTCTCTATTCCTCCTCTCTTTCCCATTCCTCTTTTCTTTTCTATTCCTCCACCCTTTCCCATTCCGCTATTCTTTTCTATTCCTCCACCCTTTCCCCATTCCTCTATTCTTTTCTATTCCTCCACCCTTTCCCATTCCTCTATTCTTTTCTATTCCTCCCCTTTCCCGTTCCTCTATTCTTTTCTATTCCTCCACCCTTTCCTATTCCTCTATTCTTGTCTATTCCTCCTCTCTTTCCCGTTCCTCTATTCTTTTCTATTCCTCCACCCTTTCCCGTTCCTCTATTCTTTTCTATTCCTCCACCCTTTCCTATTCCTCTATTCTTTTCTATTCCTCCTCTTTCCCATTCCTGATTCTTTTCTATTCCTCCACCCTTTCCCGTTCCTCTATTCTTTTCTATTCCTCCACCCTTTCCTATTCCTCTATTCTTTTCTATTCCTCCACCCTTTCCCATTCTTCTATTCTTTTCTATTCCTCCTCGTTTTCCCATTCCTCTATTCCTCCTCTCTTTCCCATTCCTCTTTTCTTTTCTATTCCTCCACCCTTTCCCATTCCTCTTTTTCTTTTCCTATTCCTCCACCCTTTCCCGTTCCTCTATTCTTTTCTATTCCTCCACCCTTTCCCATTCCTCTATTCTTTTCTATTCCTCCACCCTTTCCCATTCCTCCTATTCTTTCTATTCCTCCACCCCTTTCCCATTCCTCTATTCTTTTCTATTCCTCCACCCTTTCCCGTTCCTCTATTCTTTTCTATTCCTCCACCCTTTCCCATTCCTCTATTCTTTTCTATTCCTCCACCCTTTCCTATTCCTCTATTCTTTTCTATTCCTCCACCCTTTCCCATTCCTTCTATTCTTTTCTATTCCTCCTCGTTTTCCCATTCCTCTATTCCTCCTCTCTTTCCCATTCCTCTTTTCTTTTCTATTCCTCCACCCTTTCCCCGTTCCTCTTTTCTTTTCTATTCCTCCACCCTTTCCCGTTCCTCTATTCTTTTCTATTCCTCCACCCTTTCCCATTCCTCTAATCTTTTCTATTCCTCCACCCTTTCCCATTCCTCTATTCTTTTTCTATTCCTCCTCTTTTTCCCTGCCATCTTTCTTCTCTATATTTTCTTACACATGTGCGCTATACTTTGACGCTGTCTATGCATTCTCATAGTATTTGTCATCAATTTTGGATTCCTTTTATGTTCCTGCTAATCCCTGTGCCATGCCTAAGCTATTTTCCATCCCCTCCTCTTTTCACATTTGTCCATGGCTTTCTTTCCGCCTCTTCTTTTGTTTTCTGTCCCTTCTCTCTTTCCTTCTTTCTCCTTTCCATCTCATTTGTTCTCTTGTCTAGCTTTTTCATACATCTCCTCTTTCCTCTGCTGCTGTCTCTGCAGTCTCATATTATCGGTCATCTTTTTAGGATTCCTTTCCTGTTCCTTCTCATCTCTCTCTCTCTCTCTCGAATGCCTCCTCTAATCTCTGGATCTCCACTCTTAGCCATTCATCCCTTGCTTTATATTCCTGCTCTCTTTCCCGTTCCTCCAGTGCTTTCATTTCCTTCTCTCTTTCATGTTTTTCATTTATTTTCCGTTCCTCTGTTCTATCTCCTTCCTTTCTTTTCTGTCCCTCCTCTATTTCCTGCTGTCTCCATGCCATCTCCTTTCTTTTCTCGTCTAGCTTTTTACTAAAATCCTCCATCCTCTGCTGCTGTCTCGCAAATTCTCATTTTAGTTGTCATCTTTCCCGGATTCATTTTCTGTTCCTTCTCATCCATCTCCCATGCCTTATGTAATTTCTGATTTTCTTCTTCTAGCCATTTCTCCATTGCTTTATATTGCTCCTCTCTTCCCGTTCCTCCATTGCTTTATATTGCTCCTCTCTTTCCCGTTCCTCCATTGCTTTATATTGCGCCTCTCTTTCCCATTCCTCCATTGCTTCCTTTTCCTCCCGTTTTTTATTTCTTTTGCATTTCTCCGATCTTTCACATTCATTCATTGCTTTCTTTTCCTCCTCTCTTTCCTGTTTTTCATTTATCTTCCGTTCCTCTGCTCTGTCCCCTTCCTTCCTTTTCTGTTCCTCCTCTATTTCCTGCTGTCTCCATGCCAACTCCTTTCTTTTCTCGTCTAGCTTTTTACTAAAATCCTCCATCCTCTGCTGCTGTCTCGCAATTCTCATTTTAGTTGTCATCTTTCCCGGATTCATTTTCTGTTCCTTCTCATCCATCTCCCATGCCTTATGTAATTTCTGATTTTCTTCTTCTAGCCATTTCTCCATTGCTTTATATTGCGCCTCTCTTTCCCATTCCTCCATTGCTTCCTTTTCCTCCCGTTTTTTATTTCTTTTGCATTTCTCCGATCTTTCACATTCATTCATTGCTTTCTTTTCCTCCTCTCTTTCCTGTTTTTCATTTATCTTCCGTTCCTCTGCTCTGTCCCCTTCCTTCCTTTTCTGTTCCTCCTCTATTTCCTGCTGTCTCCATGCCATCTCCTTTCTTTTCTCTTCTAACTTTTTATTCATATCCTCTATCCTCTGCTTCTGTCTCGCAATTCTCATATTAGTTGTCATCTTTCTCGGATTCATTTTCTCTTCCTTCTCATCCATCTCCCATGCCTTATGTAATTTCTGATTTTCTTCTTTTAGCCATTTCTCCATTGCTTTATATTGCTCCTCTCTTTCCCGTTCCTCCATTGCTTTATATTGCGCCTCTCTTTCCCATTCCTCCATTGCTTCCTTTTCATTTATTTTCTGGTCCTTCTCTTTTGCCTGCTCTTCTCTCTCCTTTTTCTCCACCGCAAGCCTGTAAGTATGTCTCTGCAGTAATATCTGATCTGCTAGGTTTATATCCTCTCTTTTCTGTTCCATATAACTTTTCCTGTTCCACCACTTCATCCACCACCAACTTTTTTGCCTCCATCCTTTTAACTCCGCTAAAATCTCTTTTCTCTCTTCCTTATCAAAGATCTCATGTGTCCCGTGTTCCTCCCCTCTTTCCTGTTTTTCATTTCTTTTCCGTTCCTCCTCTCTGTCCCGTTCCTCCATTGCTTT
>NW_028119511.1:0-41324 GCF_965119305.1 Pelophylax lessonae | reverse complement strand
AGCAATCCGGGGACCCCCTCCCTACCCAGCAATCCGGGGACCCCTCCTTACCCAGCAATCCGGGGACCCCCTCCCTACCCAGCAATCCGGGGACCCCCTCCCTACCCAGCAATCCGGGGACCCCCTCCCTACCCAGCAATCTGGGGACCCCCCCCTACCCAGCAATCTGGGGACCCCCCCTACCCAGCAATCCGGGGACCCCCCTACCCGGCAATCCGGGGACCCCCCTACCCAGCAATCCGGGGACCCCCCTACCCTGCAATAAGAACAGATACTGAGAATTACACCCAGCATACAGGACAGAAGTAGTACTGTGCAGAGTCCATACATACAGAATAAGAACAGATACCGAGAATTACACCCGGCATACAGGACAGGAGAAGTGATACTGTGCAGAGTCCATACATACAGAATAAGAACAGATACCGAGAATTACACCCGGCATACAGGACAGGAGAAGTGGTACTGTGCAGAGTCCATACATACAGAATAAGAACAGATACCGAGAATTACACCCGGCATACAGGACAGGAGAAGTGGTACTGTGCAGAGTCCATACATACAGAATAAGAACAGATACCGAGAATTACACCCGGCATACAGGACAGGAGAAGTGGTACTGTGCAGAGTCCATACATACAGAATAAGAACAGATACTGAGAATTACACCCGGCATACAGGACAGGAGAAGTGGTACTGTGCAGAGTCCATACATACAGAATAAGAACAGATACCGAGAATTACACCCGGCATACAGGACAGGAGAAGTGGTACTGTGCAGAGTCCATACATACAGAATAAGAACAGATACCGAGAATTACACCCGGCATACAGGACAGGAGAAGTAGTGCTGTGCAGAGTCCATACATACAGAATAAGAACAGATACCGAGAATTACACCTGGCATACAGGACAGGAGAAGTGGTACTGTGCAGAGTCCATACATACAGAATAAGAACAGATACCGAGAATTACACCCGGCATACAGGACAGGAGAAGTGGTACTGTGCAGAGTCCATACATACAGAATAAGAACAGATACCGAGAATTACACCCGGTATACAGGACAGGAGAAGTGGTACTGTGCAGAGTCCATACATACAGAATAAGAACAGATACTGAGAATTACACCCAGGCATGTTATACTGTAGTCTTTTGTGAGATGGGGGTTGGGTTTTTAACTGATTAAACATATTGATTGATTGTTTATTGATTATTTACCTCTGATCACTTCTCTAATCTGCCTCCTGACTTTTAACATGAAGTTTCTTCTTCAGGCTTCTTATGCCACAGGACAGAATGCCACGGCCACGTTGGTGTATCAGCAGCCGCCCCAGACAATGACGACCCAACCACAGAATCGCTCTCCGGTAAGTGGGGCGCACAACCGCCTTGTGTTGTAGGGGGATGGTGGGTGCGGGGTCACATGGGGTCAGGAACAAGGTCAGGGCCAGTCTTCTAGCTGTGTGTCGTCATGTGACTTCATCAGTAGATTTTATTGGACAATGTTCTGTAATGGTGTACTCTGATGGGGGAGGGGGGGCTTTGGAGATTCCATGTTCTCCATATTGGGGATTATTCAGCGGTCGCCTGATGGGGCATCGGTCGCCTGATGGGGCATCGGTCGCGTGATGGGGCATCGGTCGCGTGATGGGGCATCGGTCGCCTGATGGGGTACCGGTCGCCTGATGGGGTACCGGTCGCCTGATGGGGTACCGGTCGCCTGATGGGGTACCGGTCGCCTGATGGGGTACCGGTCGCCTGATGGGGTACCGGTCGCCTGATGGGGCAGCGGTCGCCTGGCTTTGCTCTGATACTCTCATCTGATTCGAAGTTTGGTAATGTTAGGAGTCCTCCTCTGCGGGGGGGGGGGGGGGGGATTGTACTTGGATCAGTCACCTTTTCCTGAGAATGTAAAGTGGGCAAGAGGGCTACAGAACTGATAGGGGCTCCAGTAGGAGGGCTACAGAACTGATAGGGGCTCCAGTAGGAGGGCTACAGAACTGATAAGGGGTCCAGTAGGAGGGCTACAGAACTGATAGGGGGTCCAGTAGGAGGGCTACAGAACTGATAAGGGGTCCAGTAGGAGGGCTACAGAACTGATAGGGGTCCAGTGGGACTGCCGCAGAACTGATCGGGGGTCCAGTGGGACTGCCGCAGAACGGATAGGGGGTCCAGTGGGACTGCCACAGAACTGATAGGGGGTCCAGTGGGACTGCCACAGAACTGATAGGGGGTCCAGTGGGACTGCCGCAGAACTGATAGGGGGTCCAGTGGGACTGCCGCAGAACTGATAGGGGGTCCAGTGGGACTGCCGCAGAACGGATAGGGGGTCCAGTGGGACTGCCGCAGAATGGATAGGGGGTCCAGTGGGACTGCCGCAGAATGGATAGGGGGTCCAGTGGGAGGGCCACAGAATGGATAGGGGGTCCAGTGGGACTGCCGCAGAACGGATAGGGGGTCCAGTGGGACTGCCGCAGAACGGATAGGGGGTCCAGTGGGACTGCCGCAGAACGGATGGGGGGTCCAGTGGGACTGCCGCAGAACGGATAGGGGGTCCAGTGGGACTGCCGCAGAACGGATAGGGGGTCCAGTGGGACTGCCGCAGAACGGATAGGGGGTCCAGTGGGACTGCCGCAGAACGGATAGGGGGTCCAGTGGGACTGCCGCAGAACGGATAGGGGGTCCAGTGGGACTGCCGCAGAACGGATAGGGGGTCCAGTGGGACTGCCGCAGAACGGATAGGGGGTCCAGTAGGAGGGCTGCAGAACTGATAGGGGGTCCAGTGGGACTGCCGCAGAACGGATAGGGGGTCCAGTGGGAGGGCCACAGAACGGAGACTGAGAAAGGAGTGGCCCCTAAAGAGGACCTTCCCACCGAGTTATTGAATCAAACCGTGCTCTGCTCTAAAAACTAGAAATAAGAGTTCTAACATCGAACATATCCAAATGATGAATCGACACAAAACGAACATTCAGCGCTCCTCCATAAAATGTGCAAATATTACCAAACCTACAACCCAAAGCTTCAAAAAAATACCTAACCTACAACCCTAAATCTTCAAATATTACCAAACCAGCACCCTTAAATCGTATAATATTGCCAAACCTACACCCCCAAAGCCTCAAATATTACCAAACCTACACCCCTGAATCTTAGAATTTTACCAAACCTACATCCCAAATGTTCAAATAAGACCAAACCTACATCCCAAATTTTCATTACTACGAAGTTTACACCCCCGATTCTTCTAATATTACCAACGTACAACCCCAAATCTGCAAATGCCAATCCTACACCCCAAACCTGCAATTGTATTAAACCTAAACCCCAAACCTGCAATATTACCAAACCTACACCCCCAAACCTGCAATATTACCAAACCTACACCCCCAAACCTGCAATATTACCAAACCTACACCCCCAAACCTGCAATATTACCAAACCTACACCCCAAACCTGCAATCGTACCAAACCTACACCCCAAACCTGCAATTTTACCAAACCTACACCCCAAACCTGTAATCGTACCAAACCTACACCCCAAACCTGTAATCGTACCAAACCTACACCCCAAACCTGTAATCGTACCAAACCTACACCCCAAACCTGTAATCGTACCAAACCTACACCCCAAACCTGTAATCGTACCAAACCTACACCCCAAACCTGCAATCGTACCAAACCTACACCCCAAACCTGTAATCGTACCAAACCTATACCCCCCAAACCTGTAATCGTACCAAACCTACACCCCAAACCTGCAATCGTACCAAACCTACACCCCCAAACCTGCAATCGTACCAAACCTACACCCCCAAACCTGTAATCGTACCAAACCTACACCCCAAACCTGTAATCGTACCAAACCTACACCCCAAACCTGTAATATTACCAAACCTACACCCCAAACCTGCAATCGTACCAAACCTACACCCCAAACCTGTAATCGTACCAAACCTACACCCCAAACCTGCAATCGTACCAAACTTACACCCCAAACCTGTAATATTACCAAACCTACACCCCAAACCTGTAATCGTACCAAACCTACACCCCAAACCTGCAATCGTACCAAACTTACACCCCAAACCTGCAATCGTACCAAACCTACACCCCAAACCTGTAATCGTACCAAACCTACACCCCAAACCTGCAATCGTACCAAAGCTTAACCCCCCAAACCTGCAATCGTACCAAACCTACACCCCAAACCTGTAATCGTACCAAACCTACACCCCAAACCTGCAATCGTACCAAACCTACACCCCAAACCTGCAATCGTACCAAACCTACACCCCAAACCTGTAATCGTACCAAACCTACACCCCAAACCTGTAATCGTACCAAACCTACACCCCAAACCTGTAATATTACCAAACCTACACCCCAAACCTGTAATATTACCAAACCTACACCCCAAACCTGCAATCGTACCAAACCTACACCCCAAACCTGTAATATTACCAAACCTACACCCCAAACCTGCAATCGTACCAAACCTACACCCCAAACCTGCAATCGTACCAAACCTACACCCCAAACCTGTAATATTACCAAACCTACACCCCAAACCTGTAATATTACCAAACCTACACCCCAAACCTGCAATATTACCAAACTTACACACTAGACATGAGTACAATTAGGATTCCCCACCCGGTTATGGAAGATTTACCACCTTAAACGTCATTCCTTCCTGTGAGAGGTTCAGATCCTCCCCGTTTATTTGGGGTTTCCCTCTACGGAGGGGATTGTAGAGCTGAGATGGGACATCTGCTGACACATGCTGCCTTCCAGCTCCTGAGTGAACCCTATGAATTTCTTCCCATCCCCCTCCTGTACAGAGTTCAGTCATTTGTCAGGCGGGGGTTACCAGTATGAGGTTTGACAGTTGGGGAAAAGCAACTGTCAGAGGTCAGGTGGTCTCCTCCCTCCTAGGGACTCGGTATCCCCAGACAGAGGCAGATCAGCAAAATTGGGCAGAATATGGACCTTTTACAGGTAACCCGGGACACCGGAGTTCTCATATTCTTGTGTCAATTGAGTTGTTGTGATTGGTTGGGGAGCGCAGGGTACTGTGAAATAGATTGAGCTCCGCCCACAATATGGCTGACACCACTGATGAACAGGCATGGAGTACGATGTATTGAGCTGTATGTCTAGGGGGGTTGGTGGAAGGGATTGCACTCCTTGTCATTGGGCCCTTCACCTGCCTTCTGATGACATCCACCAGGCAGAGCTCCACCCCCATGTCAGAATTATAGTGTGGGGCGGCAGTAATGTTGTTCAGAAATTTGAGGGTCCAGATAAAATTCTGTGAACACTTTCAGGCTTACTCAACAAGGTGATTCAAAGTGCGGTAACCCATAGCAACCAATCCAAAATCATCATTCTGAGGTGTTCACGACCAGGAGGACCCTCTTCAGGGGGGGCATAGACCTATGAATGGTGTGGGTGTGGGGAAGGGCATGGCAGGAATAGGGGATTACACCAGTGGGAGGGGCATGGCCTGGGTAAGCAAAGACATGAGTGGGAGGGCCATGTTCTGGGCAAAGGTAAGCTAAGACATGAGTGGGAGGGGCATTTACTGGGTCAGGGTAAAAATTTTAGACATGAGTAGGAGGGGCATGTTCTGGGGAAGGCTAAGCTAAGACACGAGTGGGAGGGGCATTTACTGGGTCAGGGTAAAATTAAGGCATGAGTGGGAGGGGCATGTTCTGGGTAAGGGTAAGCTAAGACATGAGTGGGAGGGGCTTTTTCTGGGCAAAGGTAAGCTAAGACATGAGTGGGAGGGGCATGTTTTGGGTAAGGGTAAGCTAAGACACGTGGGAGGGGCATGTTCTGGGCAAAGGTAAGCGAAGACATGAGTGGGAGGGGCAAGTTTCGGGAAAAAGGTAAGCAGACACGTGGGAGGGGGCATGTTCTGAGTAAGGGTAAGCTAAGACATGAGTGGGAGGGGCATGAGACATGAGTGGGTATGGGTAAGCAAAAACATGGGGGGGGGCATGTTCTGGGTAAGCTAAGACCCCAAGTGGGAGGGGCCATAGCCTAAGTAATGGTAAGCCAAGACCCAAGTGGGAGGGGCATTATATTCTGCCCTCCTACCCTGCTGTCCATGACTGAAGATGTCCTAGCAGCAGAAGCCGTGTCCCTAGAAGTGAGAGGACTGAACCCGGTGTTGGAGTCCTCCTTTATGATGGAAGGGCGATCATCTGATCCCAGTAAGCTGAAACCGGACTGGTTGCTTCACTTCCACACCTGTGCTGCCCCCCTTGCAGGGGTTGTAGAGGGTGGGTGGCGGGATGTGTAGAAGCCGCTTGCAGCCTGCCCCCCCCCCTCCCCCGCCTGTGTCCTGTCTGCTGGCTGTGTGTGAGCTCCGTGTCACCTCTCCTTTGTGATTGTCTTCTCGCTCCTCTCTATAGTTTGCAGCTGGACCGCGGCCGACTCATCACCAGGTACCGTAAACTGCCACCATCCCCCCCCCCCCCCCTCACCCGCCCGTGTCTGCCACCGCTCACCCGCCCTCCTATCACCCACTAACACTGTATGTGCTGGGAGCCAATGAGAACGTCCGGGGCCGTCCGCCGCTTCATGTCAGCTTGTTGGGAAATTGATCAAAATTCATCAATTATCAATAAATTGTGAAGATTGGTTTTGATATTTCGAATGGGAAATGTAGTGAGATGATGGCGTGCGATCTCATTGGCTCCCGTCCTTGTGATGCATTCACTTACATAGGATTGGGGGGGGGGGTATTGGTGCACAGTCTGCCCCCTGCTGGCAGAGGGCACACTGACATGTCTCATGAATTGTGGGGAATGTTTAACTTTCAGCCAAATGTAAGAATTAGAAATGTTCAATCAGCGCCAGGATCGTCCATGGAGGCGCAGGACGCGGAGTTCCCTTATAGGTTCTAAGAGCCACTGCGCAATGCAAGGGCCTTACATAGATGTAATGGAGAGAAGTCTGGAGGTTGACACTGCACAGAGTACATTATAGACTTATTTCCCCCCCCCCCCCCCCCCCCGGCCTATCAGGCTATCAGGTGGACTTCCTGGCCGGTCATGGCCTCTGGTGTTATGGACCCCCTAGAAGTGGCCCTAGAGACGGCCGGTCATGGCCTCTGGTGTTATGGACCCCCTAGAAGTGGCCCTAGAGACGGCCGGTCATGGCCTCTGGTGTTATGGACCCCCTAGTAGTGGCCCTAGAGACGGCCGGTCATGGCCTCTGGTGTTATGGACCCCCTAGTAGTGGCCCTACAGGTGGTCAGTCATGGCCTCTGGTGTTATGGACCCCCTAGTAGTGGCCCTAGGGTCGGTCATGGCCTCTGGTGTTATGGACCCCCTATTAGTGGCCCTAGAGATGGTCGGTTATGTACCCCCTAGTAGTGGCCCTAGAGATGGTCGATCATGGCCTCTGGTATTATGGACCCCCTAGTAGTGGCCCTAGAGACGGTCATGGCCTCTGGTGTTATGGACCCCCTAGTAGTGGCCCTAGAGACGGTCAGTCATGGCCTTTTGGTATTATGGACCCCCTAGTAGTGGCCCTAAAGATGGTCGGTCATGGCCTCTGGTATTATGAACCCCCTATTAGTGGCCCTAGAGACGGTCGGTCATGGCCTCTGGTGTTATGGACCCCCTAGTAGTGGCCCTAGAGACGGTCGGTCATGGCCTCTGGGGCCTCTCTGGTATTATAGACCCCCTAGTAGTGGCCCTAGAGACGGTCAGTCATGGCCTCTGGGGCCTCTGGTATTATAGACCCCCTAGTATTGGCCCTAGAGACGGTCAGTCATGGCCTCTGGTGTTATGGACCCCCTAGCAGTGGCCCTAGAGATGGTAAGTCATGGCCTCTGGTGTTATGGACCCCCTAGCAGTGGCCCTAGAGACGGTCATGGCCTCTGGTGCAGCCTTGTCACATGACCGGTGTTTTCCCCGCAATCGCACTCATTTTATATATGAAAGGAACCTTCGTGTGTGCTCTGCCCCCCAGTGGTGATTTGCTGCATCTGCATTGGTTGTAGTTGAGATTGGATAGAAAAGACGGCATTGGTTTCTCTGTGTTTTTTTAGGCTGTGTGTGTTGGAGGATTCTCCCTTTCTATAGAATAAGATGATTTCTATGTTCCCCTCTCCTATGTCAGCATTGCTGTCCTTCCTCTACCCGCTCAGTCTGTCTGCCAGGGATTTACTGAATAGCTGCTAATGGATGAATTCCCGTGTCTCCTCCTCCCACTCTGGGAGTCTCCGTCCTTTTGCTGCATCTTCCCCTATTCATTAGGAGACACTCCTTGGGATGTCCATGGGAGGAGGATGGGAAATCCACACCGGTGTCCCTGAGAAGTATATAAATTGGGTTCCTTCTCTGCCAACCGATTGCTAAAACCAAAACCTGAAGTTTTTTTGGGGTGGCCCTTCTAATGTTTTAAGTTGTTCCACCTACCTGACAGAGGAGATTATCCGCTCCTCCTTCTCCTGCCCTGAAGTAGATTTGATTCCAGTATATTGTGTGTACAAGAACGGCTGACTAGACCTTTAATATACTATATATATTGTCATAGATCAACATCAGGCTGAAATGCCCCCCTGTTGTCAAGTGCCCCCTTTGTCTGGCTTAGATGCCCCCCCCCTTTGTCAGGTGCCCCCTTGTCTGGCTTAGATGCCCCCCCCTTCGTCAGGTGCCCCCTTGTCTGGCTTAGATGCCCCCCCCTTCGTCAGGTGCCCCCTTGTCTGGCTGAGATGCCCCTCCTTGTCAGGTGCCCCCTTGTCTTGGCTGAGAAGCCCTTCCTTGTCAGGTGCCCCCTTTGTCTTGGCTGAGATGCCCCCCATTGACAGGTGCCCCCTTTGTCTTGGCTGAGATGCCCCTCCTTGTCAGGTGCCCCCTTTGTCTTGGCTGAGATGCCCCTCCTTGTCAGGTGCCCCCTTGTCAGGCTGAGATGCCCGCCCCCCCCCCCCTTGTCAGGTGCCCCCTTTGTCTTGGCTGAGATGCCCCCCCCTTGTCTGGTGCCCCCTTTGTCTTGGCTGAGATGCCCCCCCCCCCCTTGTCAGGCTGAGATGCCCCTTCTTGTCAGGTGCCCCCTTGTCAGGCTGAGATGCCCAATTGCTGGTAGTCCCTGGTGCCCCTTGTTTCTTGCTCCTTTCACATCGGATGAGGCACATGCCAGGGAGTTGGGTGTAGCGGGGGAGGGGGAGGGGGGGGGTTGTCAGGATTGTATATGTATGTTCTTATTCTGATTGCTGTGTAACTTCCCATTCACTCTCCCTTATCTCTGCTGTCCAATCAAGGGAGGATTCCGACCCATCCAGGTAAGACAATACTGCATTTCCTCTATACATGGACTGGAAGCAAGCCTATCTAATGGGCAGTAACCCATAGCAACCTGATTTGCTCTTTTATTGGCCTTAAGCAGTCATATTGGGGGAAGGTGATTGCCCATTGGCAGTGGTGGGGTTACATTTCATCTTGCTCACTCAGTAGGCTTTGAACCTGTACAGAGTTCCGTGGTGTCATCAGCCAATTACAGCTCTTAGTTAGTCTGACACCTCCCTACCCGGAGGGGTTCTGATTGGTTACCTATTTTAGTATACAGTAGTCCCCGTTGCTGTTATATTCGCTCTCTTCCTGTCCTGGGTACACCTTCAGTCTGTCAGTTACATGTGGAATAGTTTGTGGCCTCCACATCACCAAGGATGGAGAATTACATCGGTTTCTCTGCATTCTTCTCTTCTGCAGTTTTTCCAAAGGCCGCAGATCCAGCCGCAGCGTGCCACCATACAGAATAGTAACCCCTCCATCCGAACGGGTGCGCAGACACCCACCGCCGTCTATCAAACCAACCAGCACATCATGATGGTCAACCACGCCATCCCGATGCCATATGCAATGACGCAGGGTCCTCAGTACTGTATACCACAGGTACCAGAACCGTTCACTCAGCCTCCCCCGCCTCGCCCTCTTCACTTCTCACGCTCTTCTACTTTATCTTTTAGTATCGACACAGCGCCCCTCCCTATGTAGGACCTCCACAGCAGTATCAAGTGCAGCCTCCGGGCCCCAGTCCCTTCTACCCTGGCCCTGGACCTGGAGACTTCCCCTCCCCATACGGTAAGTACATGGAAGAGACCCTTTCTTCCATTTGGTGAATGTTTGTGTGCGAGTTATGGTGTTGCCTAGACTTTGATGTTCATGTTGGTTCAGGTCGATTCCATAGAAGGAAACCTTCTAAGATAAAGATCTTTAACTGAAGACTGAAAGCTTCTTCTATAGAATAAGTAATACAAGATGAAGGAAGTCCTAAATCATGAAAGCAGGCCAACACGCTTTGCGAGAGACCTGGGTTCCCCCCTCTTCGGGAGCGAGAGACCTGGGTTCCCCCCTCTTCGGGAGCGAGAGACCTGGGTTCCCCCCTCTTCGGGAGCGAGAGACCTGGGTTCCCCCCTCTTCGGGAGCGAGAGACCTGGGTTCCCCCCTCTTCGGGAGCGAGAGACCTGGGTTCCCCCCTCTTAAGGAGCGAGAGACCTGGGTTCCCCCCTCTTCGGGAGCGAGAGACCTGGGTTCCCCCCTCTTCGGGAGCGAGAGACCTGGGTTCCCCCCTCTTCGGGAGCGAGAGACCTGGGTTCCCCCCTCTTCGGGAGCGAGAGACCTGGGTTCCCCCCTCTTCGGGAGCGAGAGACCTGGGTTCCCCCCTCTTCGGGAGCGAGAGACCTGGGTTCCCCCCTCTTCGGGAGCGAGAGACCTGGGTTCCCCCCTCTTCGGGAGCGAGAGACCTGGGTTCCCCCCTCTTCGGGAGCGAGAGACCTGGGTTCCCCCCTCTTCGGGAGCGAGAGACCTGGGTTCCCCCCTCTTCGGGAGCGAGAGACCTGGGTTCCCCCCTCTTCGGGAGCGAGAGACCTGGGTTCCCCCCTCTTCGGGAGCGAGAGACCTGGGTTCCCCCCTCTTCGGGAGCGAGAGACCTGGGTTCCCCCCTCTTAAGGAGCGAGAGACCTGGGTTCCCCCCTCTTAAGGAGCGAGAGACCTGGGTTCCCCCCTCTTAAGGAGCGAGAGACCTGGGTTTCCCCCTCTTCGGGAGCGAGAGACCTGGGTTCCCCCCTCTTAAGGAGCGAGAGACCTGGGTTCCCCCCTCTTAAGGAGCGAGAGACCTGGGTTCCCCCCTCTTAAGGAGCGAGAGACCTGGGTTCCCCCCTCTTAAGGAGCGAGAGACCTGGGTTCCCCCCTCTTAAGGAGCGAGAGACCTGGGTTCCCCCCTCTTAAGGAGCGAGAGACCTGGGTTCCCCCCTCTTAAGGAGCGAGAGACCTGGGTTCCCCCCTCTTAAGGAGCGAGAGACCTGGGTTCCCCCCTCTTCGGGAGCGAGAGACCTGGGTTCCCCCCTCTTCGGGAGCGAGAGACCTGGGTTCCCCCCTCTTCGGGAGCGAGAGACCTGGGTTCCCCCCTCTTCGGGAGCGAGAGACCTGGGTTCCCCCCTCTTCGGGAGCGAGAGACCTGGGTTCCCCCCTCTTAAGGAGCGAGAGACCTGGGTTCCCCCCTCTTAAGGAGCGAGAGACCTGGGTTCCCCCCTCTTCGGGAGCGAGAGACCTGGGTTCCCCCCTCTTCGGGAGCGAGAGACCTGGGTTCCCCCCTCTTCGGGAGCGAGAGACCTGGGTTCCCCCCTCTTCGGGAGCGAGAGACCTGGGTTCCCCCCTCTTCGGGAGCGAGAGACCTGGGTTCCCCCCTCTTGGGGAGCGAGAGACCTGGGTTCCCCCCTCTTCCTCCTCCTGGGAAGACATGGGATTCCTCCCCCTCCAGGAGAGACCTGGGTTTCAATTCAGGAGAGAACTTAGAGAGAAGTTAAGGCCAGAGTTCAGCTTTAATGAATGGAATGCCTGCTGCCTGGCTGTTTTCACTCTGTACACTACATAGCACACAGCAGACACTTCTATTTCAAATGTAAGCCCTGAAGAAGGGGATCCAGGGATTTTTAAAAAAAGTTTTGAAGTCTTTATCTTTTATCTTTAATCTTCTTTTTTTTCCCTTTGATGCTCTATACTGACTATTAGCAGTCTTGATTTCATTGCTGTATACACCACTGTGTCTTGATTTCAATGCTGCATACACCGTTGTACAGTTTTGATTTTGGTGCTGTATACAGCAATATCAGCCTTGATTTTGGTGCTGTATACACCTTTATAAAGTCTCGATTTTGGTGCTGTGTACACCATTATCAGTCTTGATGTCCGTGCTGTATACACCATTATCAGTCTTGATTTCCGTGGTGTATACACCATTATCAGCCTTGATTTCCGTGGTGTATACACCATTATCACCCTTGATTTCCGTGCTGTATACACCATTGTCAGCCTTGATTTCCGTGGTGTATACACCATTATCAGCCTTGATTTCCGTGCTGTATATACCAGTATACAGTCTTGATTTGGGTGCTGCATACACAGTTATATAGTCTCGATTTCGGTGCTGTATACACAGTTATACATTCCTGATTTTGTTGCTGTATACACAGTTATACTGTCTTGATTTCACTTCCTGTGACCTTGTGGTCTAGGCCTGACCTCACGAATATATCTTATGTTGTAGGAACCCCCTTTTACTCCAGTCAGCCGGTGTACCAGTCAGCGCCTATCCCTATAGTGCCTCCGCAGCAGCCACAGCAACCGCCACCTCCCGCCAAGAGAGAGAAGAAGACGGTGAGTGATCCACCTCGCTCATAGCGCTGCCGTATGGTGGCCATTATAAAGAAGCACTGCCCGCTCACATGGTCATTTCTCACATCTGTTTCCAGATCCGAATTAGAGACCCGAACCAGGGTGGCAGAGACATCACCGAGGAAATCATGTCAGGAGGTGGCAGCAGGAACCCGACTCCCCCCATCCTCCGGCCCAGCTCTACACCAACTCCTCCTCAGGTAAGGGAGAGGAGGCGGCAGGTCCTTATACCGGGGGGAGGGGGGTGTATGACGATGGACTGCACTTCTCTGTTTAGTGAACACCGGGGGCCATCTGTGTCCCTTCTCTGGATGGAGACACAAATTTAATGGTGGGGTTGGGGCTAAGTGTGTGGGGGGCTCAGAGAAGTGGAGGGTCTTCCTGTACATTGTAGTTATTTACAATCTTTGCTACAAATCACCTGTGTGGTTAGATCTGTAGACGATGCGCTCAGTTCCATTGCGTTTATTATCTACGTCCAATTGAAATAGACACAAATAAGCCACTTAATAGCAGAAAAGAGTCCCGTGAGTTCCCCTCCTCCAGAATCTGGCCTGGTATATTAGGAGTGCGTACAGGTGAAGGGTGACTGGCATTACCATACGTTCAGTATTTATCAATGGGTTATTGAGTGGGGAGGGAGTGCAAGCTCCTGTGTCCAGCATAGATCAGGATATAATGTGTAATGATGTGTGTGGATTTGTTGTTTCTGATTGTAATGTGTCTTTCTTTTCCTCCTTCTGCCTCTTATTTGTCTTTCTTTTCTTTTCTTCACCTTAAAATTTACTTAAATTGGATCCTTTTTTTATTTGTAATTCTGCTTTTTTGCTCAAATCTCCCGTCTGCCTTTCACAACATGCTTGTCTCACCACCTTCCTGAAACCCCACCGTGTCTTCCCCTCTCCTTGTAACCTTGACCCCGTCCTGGTCTCCTTGTAACCTTGACCCCGTCCTGGTCTCCTTGTAACCTTGACCCCGTCCTGGTCTCCTTGTAACCTTGACCCCGTCCTGATCTCCTTGTAACCTTGACCCCGTCCTGATCTCCTTGTTCCCTTGACTTGGTCTCCATCCTCTCCTTGTTCCCTTGACTTGGTCTCCATCCTCTCCTTGTTCCCTTGACTTGGTCTCCACCCTCTCCTCGTTCCCTTGACTTGGTCTCCACCCTTTCCTTGTCTCCGGGTACCCTTGACCACATCGCTCCCCCACCTTTCTCCCCTCCTACCCTGAATCCTGTCTGTCCCTCCCCTGTCTCTTGACCTCCTCCCTGTTTTGTAATATTTCTGTTGTGCTCTTCGTGCCTTTGTTGCTTTTTTTGACACCTTTCTGTTAGTTTTTCTGTTCCCGCGCTCATTATCACCCTCTTTTGTACTTCAAATCCCAGCAGCTTCCTAGCCAGGTTCCTGAGCACAGCCCAGTGGTGTATGGGACTGTGGAGAGCCCTCATCTCACTGTCGTCAGGGACCCCAAAATAGGTAGGTACCGCTCGTCTTTCCACAGTGATCTGCAAAGAGAGAGGCGTACAGATGGATGTGAGAACCCATTCCACCATTCTTTGTGATTGGGTGCCAAGGGGTTGACTTGCACTATTGGGAACACTGGAATGTTGGATATCCATTTCAGCAGGGAAGGTAGTCACCTCACTGACACTGACTGGCTGCACCGAGGATCAGTGCCCTGATTATCAGTGTAGATGCACTGATAGGCAGCACTTGGAGGTGGCAATGATAGACCGCACTGACTGGCAGCACTGGTGGGCACAAAAGGGGGCTGCATTGATATACAGTGCCCTGATTTTCAGTGTAGATGTCCCCTGTATTGATTTGCCTATTATGGCTTTCTTCTCCTCACCTGCTGTCAGCGTGAGAAGAGGATTGCTGATAACCGACAAAACCTGTTTACACTGTGATCAGTTTGGACACAGCTGGTAACATGGTAAAGAGCCGATGTGATTGGCTCTTTACCCTGATCTGTGATGAGTTGTGTCCGAAGGACACAGCAATCACAGATCACTGCCGGTGCGTGCCACAGGGGGTGCGCGGCAAGCATGGCCACGACATCCTCCCATCAATGTACAACGCGATGTAGCCATCATTCTGCTATATTGCATTTGTGAAGGGGTTAAACAAGAGGAGCCCCTCAGGTATTTCGGTGTCCCCATTGCAGAGATTTCTCACTTTTCCTGTCTTGGTGACACCCTGTGTGTTCTCAAGGTGGGCTCAATCAAAATCACAGAGATTCAAAGCCTTCCCCAGCCCCATCCAAAACCTATATCTGTATATACTAAGCATTATTTTTAAAGCAATCCTCTTCTTTTTTTTTTTTTTCCCCCCCCAGAGGAGAAGCCGAAATTGGACCCCGTGTTGAAATCATCTCCTTCCGCCCCGGTGCGCGCAGAGCCGACCACCTCCATAAAGTGCTCTACACCGGAGCAGATTGCTGAGCCTGCAGCGCCGGAGGCCAGACCTGAGCACCACCTGGCACCTGGAATACTGCCCAGCGTGGCAGCTGTGGTCACGGCTCCTGTGGTTGTAGCCACAGAGGCTTTCCCCTGTCACCTGGGGGACATGAGCGAGGGTGACAGCACCGCAGAGGAGTGCGCGTCTCCTGATGAGGCTATCGCAGAGGACGCCGAAGAGGAGCTATGCAAGGAACCGCCGGGGCCTACCGTAGCTGCTGAGACCCCGGTGACCCCTCAGGAAATGAATGGCATAAGCTATGAACACTCGACCGTGGACAGTGCTGTGGGTGATAAAGCAATGTTGGGGGAAGAGACTTCGCCGGATGTGCCGGAGCTGGCACCGTCGCCCCCTGTGGATACGAGTGTAGAATGCACTTCTCCTCCAAATGTGCCTCAAACGTTGCCCATACAGCCAGAATCGCCCCCTCCTCCTCTTATCGCTGCTGCTCAATGTACCACTAAGACCTCCCCTCCCGCCGCTCTTCTTCCAGCCCTGGGGTCAGACCACGCGGACGAGCAGGACGATGTCGGAACGCCCAGCTTGGACGGGGACATGGACTCTGTGAACGCAAGGCCGGCAGAAACTTACACAGAACTTGAGCCAAGCGTGACACTTCTAAGCTTCACCTCAAGAAAGAGTCCTGTGGAAGGTACGTGAGCTGCACACCTGGAGGTATTGAGAACACAGGCTACAGGGGGGAGGTGGTCAGATAGGTGGGGAGGGGCTGTCAGCAGTTCAGGTGTTGGGTGATAATATGGTGCCTTATGAGGGGGGGTAGTGTCAGCACAGCCAGTTACCCAACCCGGTGATGGTCCAACAGTCTTGGAATTCTAT
This sequence comes from Pelophylax lessonae, assembly GCF_965119305.1. NCBI lineage: Eukaryota > Metazoa > Chordata > Amphibia > Anura > Ranidae > Pelophylax > Pelophylax lessonae. The sequence continues at coordinate 25,336 of NW_028119511.1, read as the reverse complement.
TTCATTTGTGCGTCCTGTTACAGGGCTTTCCTTTAAATTTAGAGGAGGGGCAACATACAGGAGCAGCTCCTAAAATTAGACTATCAACAAAAAGGTCATTTATTTCAGTAATTCAATTCAAAAAGGTAAACTCCTATATTTTCTATAGATGGGTTACACACAGAGTGAGAGATTTCACACATTTCTTTCTTTTAGTTTTGATGATTATGGCTTCCAGCGAGTGACACCCCAAATTTCAGTATCTCAGAAAATTTGAATATTACATAAGACCAATAAAAAATAAAGTGTTTTTGATACAGAAATGTTGTCTGTCCATGTACAGTATAGGATGCACTCAATACTTGGTCGGGGTTCCTATTGCATGAATTACTGCATCAATGCGGCGTGGCATGGAGGCGATCAGCCTGTGGCACTGCTGAGGTGTTATAGAAGCCCAGGTTGCTTTAAAAGTGGCCTTCAGCTCCTCTGCATTGTCGGGTCTGGTGTCTCTCATCTTCCTCCTGACAATCCCCCACAGATTCTCTATGGGGTTTAGGTCAGGTGAGTTTGCTGAACCAATCAAGCACAGTAATCCCATGATCATGTGACCAGGTATTGGTAGATTTGGCAGTGTGGGCGGTGCCAGGTCCTGCTGGAAAATGAAATTGGCATCTCCATAAAGCTGGTCAGCAGACCAGCAGAGAATTTCCTGCTAGAGGGCTGCACTGACTTTGGACTTGATAAAACACAGAGGACCAACACCAGCAGATGACACGGCTCCACAAATCCTCACTCCCCCCTGCCTTTGCTGAGCTGGCAGACCAGTTGGTCCCGGGTGCTGCAGTTTATCTGTGATGCCTCTTTGGATGCGGCTCCCCTAGCTGAGCCGCTCTCTGTTTCGGAAGTGGTCCTTCAGCATATTTTTTGTCTCAAACGCTGGTCTGCGGACCAGACTTCTAAGAAGGTCTTGACTGATCTTCCTTTTCAAGGAGATTGCCTGTTTGGAGCTTCCCTGGATGACATCATTAAGGGTCTCACAGGGGGGAAGAGTACCTTTCTTCTGCAGGCTACTAAGGGAAAGGACCCTCGTCATAGGCGTGGGCCATCCTTCTCAGCTCATACGTTTTTTCATCACTCAGGGTGACTGACAAGGGATCAAAGTCATTCAGGGCTGCCTCTGGTAAATTCAAGCAAACGCAGTCTGGAAAGTCGAAAGCCGGCTTATCCAGACCCGCGGACAAGGCTCCTTCAGCATGAAGGTGCACTCTCACCTGTATCGGGGGTGGGGGGATGTGTTTGCTGGTTTCCGGACCCGTGGACTTCCCTGGTACAAGACAACTGGGTCCACAAAGTCATACGGTCCGGCTACAAGATCGGGTTTCGCTGTTATCCCCCGGCAAGGTTTTTCAAAGCTGGACTATCTGGGTCTGACTCTGGACTCTGCCTTAGCCAGAGTCCTCCATCCTCTGGGCAAACTCCAGGGGTGTTTCAGGAGGGGGATCTGTTGGCGTCCCCGCTCAACAGAAAGGTGCAGAGGTTTGTGGCTCGGTCATGGGATCCTCTGTCGGACGCTACAGACGCACTGGTGGTCCCGTGGGGTTAGTATCAGCTGATTTACGCCTTTCCTCCTCTAAAACTTCTGCCAAGACTTCTACGCAGGATTGAGGCAGAAGGGATTCTGGTCATCTTAGTGGCCTCAGACTGGCCTCGTCGTCTTGGTACGCCGACCTGGTGTGGCTGGTAGCCAACGTTCTTGAAAGCTTCCTTTCAGGGAGGATCTGCTGTCCTAGTGACCAATCTTCCATTCTCCTTTAGTCACTGGCTTTGACGGCTTGGCTGTTGAACGCCAGATGCTGATGGATAGAGGTTTGTCTGAGTCCATGATTCCAACACTGTTAAAAGCTAGGAAATCTACTTCTAGGAAGAACTACCATCGTATGTGGAAGACTTGCATTGCGTGGTGTAAGTCTCTTGGGGTTCATCCTCGTTCTTTTTGGTGGCTCGGATCTTGACCTTCCTCCAACTTGGGGGTTGAGCAGAAACTGGCCTTGAGTACTATCAAGGGCCAGGTGTTGGCCTTAGTGGTCATCTTGGCCACACTCCCTGGTGCGTACTTTTTCTTCAGGGAGTTCGGCACTTGGCTCCTCCAGTGCTGTCTCCATTACCGCCTTGGGACCTACATTTGGTGCTCTCAGTCCTCCAGAAGCCTCCCTTTGAGAATTTTTGGGACGGTGACCTTTTTGGTGGCTCTGTGTGCAGGGTATTGGAATTGGCGGTGTTATCCTTTCGTTCATCTTACTTGGTGGTTCACAGAGATAAGGTGGTTCGTTGCCCCTGTCCGTCGTTCCTTTAAAAGGTTGTCTCTGATTTCCATTTGCATGAAGAAATTGTGTAGCCTTCCATGTGTTCCAGGCCAAAACATCTGAAAGAAATTGCTTTGCATGCCTTGGATGTGGTCCGGGCGATTAGGGTGTACCTGGCAGCTACGGAGTCTTTTAGGAAGTCAGACTCCATTTGTGCTCACAGATGGGCCTCGGAAAGGGTTGTCCGCTTCCTCTGCGACCATTTCCAGATGGATCAGATAGATGGTGATTCAGGTCTATTCCATCAAGGGTCAGGTTCCTCCTTTCCCTGTCAAGGCACACACTCTACATGGGCGCTGAGTGCCTCCTGGGCCTTCCATCATCAGGAGTCAGTGACGCAGGTTTGCAAAGCGGCCACCTGGTCGTCAGTGCACACTTTCACAAAGTTCTATAAAGTGGATGTGTTGGCATCTGCAGATGCTTCCTTTGGCCGCAAAGTTTTGCAGGCTGCGGTTTAGAGGACCTGGTCCTTTTTGAGGGTGTATTGTTCTTTTCAGGTGAGCTCCAGTTGTTTTGGTTGAGCTCCTGTTTACCTGATTGGCTATAGTTAGCCATGGGAATTTCTTTTTTGCTGTTTCCCACCCCTCATGTTTAACACTGCTTTGGGACATCCCAATGGTTATGAAGATCTGAAGCTGTGTCCATCAATGAACCAAAGAGAAAATGGGATTTTCGACTTACCATAAAATCCATTTCTCTGATGTTCATTGACGGACACAGCTCCCACCCCTCTGTGGACGGACACAGCTCCTGCCCCTCTGTGGACGGACACAGCTCCCGCCCCTCTGTGGACGGACACAGCTCCCGCCCCTCTGTGGACGGACACAGCTCCCGCCCCTCTGTGGACGGACACAGCACCCGCCCCTCTGTGGACGGACACAGCACCCGCCCCTCTGTGGACGGACACAGCACCCGCCCCTCTGTGGACGGACACAGCACCCGCCCTTCTGTGGACGGACACAGCACCCGCCCCTCTGTGGACGGACACAGCACCCGCCCCTCTGTGGACGGACACAGCACCCGCCCCTCTGTGGACGGACACAGCACCCGCCCCTCTGTGGACGGACACAGCACCCGCCCTCTGTGGACGGACACAGCACCCGCCCCTCTGTGGACGGACACAGCACCCGCCCCTCTGTGGACGGACACAGTACCCGCCCCTCTGTGGACGGACACAGCACCCGCCCCTCTGTGGACGGACACAGCACCCGCCCCTCTGTGGACGGACACAGCACCCGCCCCTCTGTGGACGGACACAGCACCCGCCCCTCTGTGGACGGACACAGCACCCGCCCCGTCTGTGGACGGACACAGCACCCGCCCCTCTGTGGACGGACACAGCACCCGCCCCTCTGTGGACGGACACAGCACCCGCCCCTCTGTGGACGGACACAGCACCCGCCCCTCTGTGGACGGACACAGCTCCCGCCCCTCTGTGGACGGACACAGCTCCCGCCCCTCTGTGGACGGACACAGCTCCCGCCCCCTCTGTGGACGGACACAGCTCCCGCCCCCTCTGTGGACGGACAACAGCTCCCGCCCCCTCTGTGGACGGACAACAGCTCCCGCCCCCTCTGCGGACGGACAACAGCTCCCGCCCCCTCTGCGGACGGACAACAGCTCCCGCCCCCTCTGCGGACGGACAACAGCTCCCGCCCCCTCTGCGGACGGACAACAGCTCCCGCCCCCTCTGCGGACGGACAACAGCTCCCGCCCCCTCTGCGGACGGACAACAGCTCCCGCCCCCTCTGCGGACGGACAACAGCTCCCGCCCCCTCTGCGGACGGACAACAGCTCCCGCCCCCTCTGCGGACGGACAACAGCTCCCGCCCCCTCTGCGGACGGACAACAGCTCCCGCCCCCTCTGCGGACGGACAACAGCTCCCGCCCCCTCTGCGGACGGACAACAGCTCCCGCCCCCTCTGCGGACGGACAACAGCTCCCGCCCCCTCTGCGGACGGACAACAGCTCCCGCCCCCTCTGCGGACGGACAACAGCTCCCGCCCCCTCTGCGGACGGACAACAGCTCCCGCCCCCTCTGCGGACGGACAACAGCTCCCGCCCCCTCTGCGGACGGACAACAGCTCCCGCCCCCTCTGCGGACGGACAACAGCTCCCGCCCCCTCTGCGGACGGACAACAGCTCCCGCCCCCTCTGCGGACGGACAACAGCTCCCGCCCCCTCTGCGGACGGACAACAGCTCCCGCCCCCTCTGCGGACGGACAACAGCTCCCGCCCCCTCTGCGGACGGACAACAGCTCCCGCCCCCTCTGCGGACGGACAACAGCTCCCGCCCCCTCTGCGGACGGACAACAGCTCCCGCCCCCTCTGCGGACGGACAACAGCTCCCGCCCCCTCTGCGGACGGACACAGCTCCCGCCCCCTCTGCGGACTTGTAATTCTCCTGACACTGCTTGTAATAAAACTGAGTGCCTATAGCTTAGAGAGGGGCAATACCCCCTGGGCGTAGCCAGCCTTTTTTTCTGCCTAGTGTCTTACTCCTGAAGGGGACAGTATAACCCAATGGTTAAGATCAGGAGCTGTGTCCGTCAATGAACATCAGGGAAATGGACTTTACGGTAAGTCAAAAATCCAATTTATTTTTATTAGTCTTATGTAAAAATTTAATTTTCTAAGATACTGAATTTTGGGGTGTCACTCGCTGTAAGCCATAATCATCAAAATTAAGAGAAAAATGTGTGAAATCTCTCACTCTGTGTGTAACACCTCTACATAAAATATGAGTTTACCTTTTTGAATTGAATTACTGAAATAAATTTCCCGTTTGATATTTTATGAGATGCACCTGTGTGTGTGTGTGTATATATATATATATATATATTTAAAAACAAATGTTTTGTTGCTGCTTTAAAAAAAAAAAAAAAAAAAAAACTTTATTAGAATGTACAGTACAGGACACAGGCTGGGAATTCATAGACCCCGGGTTACAGGCTGCTAACCGGTGACTGGGCACTCTCAACGCTTTTGGTTATTGTCTCCTTGGGTGTAGGCCTGTTACCCTTCCCCCATTAGTGTCCTGTAGGTGATGGACCTCGTCTATACCGAACTAGTTCTAATTTATTTTAAATTGACATAGTTGTGTCTTTTTTTTTTTGAACCAGACCAAGTCCATCTAGTTCCACCAATAAAGGGGGGGGGGATAAAAACATACAATCCCATATACACAATCCTATACCCGCAGTTGATCCAGAGGAACGCAAAAAACCCCAACAAAGCATGATCCAATTTGCTCCAGCATGGTAGAAAATTCCTTCCTGATCCTCCGAGAGGCAATCGGATTGGATCAACTTTACCTATGAATATTAGTATCCAGTTGTATTATGTACACCCAGGGAAGAATCCAGCTCTGCCTTATAGCAATCAACTGAGCTGGCCAGATCCACCTCTGGAGGGAGTCTATTCCACATTTTCATAGCTCTTACTGTGAAGAAACCTTTCCGTATTTAGAGATGAAATCTCTTTTCTCTTTCTTTCATTGACGGACACAGCTCCGGAATCTTCTTGATCATTGGGTTATGCTGCCTCCTACAGTATTAGGACACTAGGCAGGAAAAAGTTTTACCACGGCTATGGGGCAGTCCCAGGGGATATACTCCCACTTTCTGCCTTGTTCCTTGCTGGCATTCTCCGGACGTAGCATTTTTTTCTTTTTGAAATAGATTTTTTTCCTCTTATTTTCTGTTCCTGTGAGAACTATCAACTGTTGGACTGGGCGATGCACTGGATATTCTAGATCCTTACTGTCTCCCCAGTCCAGCCAGCGAGCGCAACCCAATCTCAGCTCTGCGATAGGTTGGCCGCAACAAAGCCCCACTGGACGGGGGCTGGCCAGCAAGTTAAACCTCTCGTGAGGATGCTCAGACCTCGTCATGACCTGAGTCGCAGCGTACCCCTGGCCCGCAGCATCCCCCATTCCAAGATGGTGCGGTGGTCTGCCTGGAGTGATGCCCAACCAGTTCCATGGTGTGGTAGGTAGTGTCGCCCCCCCTTGGTGGTCTTGCGGGGTGGATGTGGGCCCCCGGGTTCCACTCTATCCCCCCCAGCCTCTCTAAATAGTCACTGTGGCTCTTTTCCCCTGGAGGTGTTTTCATCAGTTTTGTCTCCGGTGGGGAGCTCCCAAGGTGGTCCTGTTGGTCTCTCGTCTCAACAGGAAGGTGCTTAGGTTTGTGTCTCGGGATCCTCTGGCCGACTCCACAGACTCACTGGTGGCTCCTTTGGGGCCAGTATTGTCTGCTATATACGTCTTTCCCCTTCTAGAGCTTCTGCCAAGATTCCTGCGTAGGTTAGAGGCAGAAGGGATTGCGGCCATCCTAGTGGCTTCAGACTGGCCTCGCCGGTCTTGGTACGCAGATCTGATACGGTTGGTCGCCGATGCTCCTTGGAGACTTCCTCTTAGAGGAGATCTGTTGGCCCAAGGACCAATTTTCCATCTTGCCTTACGGTCACTGGCATAACGGCTTGGCTGTCGGAAGCCTGGTGCTGAAGGATAGAGTGTTGTCTGAATGGGTGATTCCCACGCTGCTGCAGACTAGTAAATCTACTTCTATGAAGATTTACCATCGCCTTTGAGGAGCGTACTTTGCGGGTGTGAATCTCTTGGGTTCATCCCCGCTCCTTTTTCGATGATTTGGAGTTTGGCTTTCCTCCAACAAGGTGTTGAGCAGCGTCTGGCCTTGGGTACCATCAAGGGCCAGGTTCGGCCTTGGCAGTTCTCTTTCAACATTCTTTGGCTACGCATTCTTTGGTTCGCACCTTTGTTCAGGGGGTTCGCCACTTGGCTCCCCAAGTGCGGTTTCTATTGCCGTCGTGGGATCTCAACTTGGTGCTATCGGTTCTTCAGTAAACGTTGAAAAATATTCCCAAGATTCTGATTACATTGTCCCAGAAGGTAGCCTTCTTGGTGGCCTTTTCTTCTGCACGTAGGGTGTCAGAGCTGGCAGCTTGTCTTGTCGTTCACCTTGGTGGTTCACGGAGATAAAGTGGTTTTTCATCTTTGTCGGTCCTTCCTAAGGTTGTTTCTGGTTTCCATCTGAATGAAGAAATGGTGTTTCTATCCCTGTGTCCTAAGCCTAGGCATCCTAAGGAGGTTGCCTTGCATTCTCTGGCTGTGGTTCGGGCGTTCATTGTGTACCCGGCAGATACCAAGTCATTTAGGAAATCGGACCTGCTATTTGTCCTTGTGGATGGACCTTGCAAGGGTTTGGCCGCGTTTGCCACAACCATTTCCAGATGGATCAGACAGACGGTGGTGCAGGCCTATTCAATCAAGGGTCAGGTACTCCTTTCCCTGTTAAGGCGCATTCTATGCGGGCACTAAGTGCCTTGTGGGCCTTCCGCTATTAGGTGTCAGTGATGCAGGTTTGCAAGGTGGCCACTGGTCATCTGTGCACACTTTCACTAAATGTTTCCAAAGTATGCTGGCATCTGCGGATGCTGCTTTGGCCGCAAGGTTTTGCTGGCTGCTCTTTGAGGGTGTATGTTTCAGATGAGCTCCAGTTGTTACTGGTTGAGCTTCGTGTTACCTGGGTGGTTAGGTTTAGCCTTTGGGAATTTATTTCTGCTGTGTTTTTTCCCACCCCTCATGTTTTGGGACCCCCACTGCTTTGGGACGTCCCGATGCTCAAGAAGTTTCTGGAGCTGTGTCCGTCAATGAACGAAAAAGAGAAAATTGGTTTTTTGTCTTGCCGTAAAATCCTTTTCTCTAATGTTCATTGGCGGACGCAGCACCCACCCCTCTATTGAGTTGGGTTATTTATCTTCGGACACTGCTTGCAACAATACTGAGTGCCTATAGCAGGAAGTGGGAGTATACCAAAAAACAACAATATCTCTCCTGCGCTCGAATGGTATGCGGGAAGGTGAATGTTCTAGGGGTTTTATGACACAAATGGAACGGTCTTGCTGACCCCCCTCAGGACCAAGGGTATCCAAAAGGCACTACAAGAAAACAACAAGAGAAGGGCGCACCGACCTTGTGCATTACCACCTAAAGGTTAATTAAAATCAAAGAAGAGTAGTGTACAATATACTCACAAACGTAGGATTATGAACAAGCATATAGGAAATGGGAACCGCTAGCTTCCAGGACCCTTCTCTACTGCTGGATTGCGTGATGGCGTCCTCAAAACCTGATGTGGCTTACGTGTTTCAAGGGAGGACTCTCTTCCTCAGAGAGTGGCGATTTTGGCTCTGAGGAAGAGGCTCCTCCCTCGAAACGCGTAGGCCACATCAGGTTTTGAGGACGCCATCACGCAATCCAGCAATAGAGAAGGGTCCTGGAAGCGAGCGGTGCCCGTTTCCTATATGCTTGTTCATATCCTACATTTGTGAGTATATTGTACACTACCCTTCTTTGATTTTAATAAACTTTTAGGTGGTAATGCACAAGGTCGGTGCGCCCTTCTCTTGTTGTTTTCTTGTAGTGGGAGTATACCCCCTGGGACTGCCCCATAAACATGGTAAAGCTTTTTCCTGCCTAGTGTCTTACTCCTGTAGGGGGCAGCATAACCCAATAGTCAAGAAGATTCTGGAGCTGTCCGTCAATGAACATCAGAGAAAAGGATTTTATGGTAAGACAAAAATCCAATTTGTTCCCAAAAAATTGTGTTTCAAGGATGGCTGCGCAATTTCAGTGTGACATATAAAAATTGCAACAACTGCCATTTTATTCTCTAGGGCAGCCTTTCTCAACCTTTTCAACACAGAGGAACCCTTGAAATAATTTTTAGGTCTCAGGGAACCCCTGCTAAAAATGACTATATTCACAACTAACAGCAATGATACATTGGTGTGATGGTCGGTGGAATGAATGCTCCTTATACTGGTGGACATTGGGAAGAATTACCTCCTTCCAGATAGATAAAAAGATCAATGGTGTCATTGGGAACTTATCTGAGTGGCAGAAATTGCCCATTTCGCAAGGAACCCCTAGCAACCTCTGGAGGAACCCTGGTTGAGAAACACTGCTCTAGGGTCTCTGCTTAAAAAAAAAAAAAAAGCGATATAATGTTTGGGGTTCTAAGTAATTTTCTAGCAAAAATAGTATAAACCTGTAAGCGAATAATTCCAGAAAAGGCCGTGTCAGCAAGTGTTAAATTTATAATACGGGGGAGGGGGTGAGTTGATGATGGCGTTGGTGATTGAATGGCTGAGAATGGACTGAGATCAGTTGGCCATTTCTGTCCCGTTTCCTCGCTTGGTGTAAAACGCCATTTTCCGATTGCTTATCGGGAATGGAAGTTTGGGTCGGCCTATCAGATTGCCTCATGTAAGGCCGGGTTAGTGGATTAGCCGTTCCTCTCTGGTTGCAGAGATCGGTCACATTGGGCTGCGAAGGACGTCTCAGGGATGTTTCTGCGTAATGTCCTGTCTGATTTTTCTTCGCTCTCCGCAGAGCGTTCCTCCTCTGTGATGAGACGCAGGCTCCGTAACATGAAACAAAAGCCGTTTATCTCCAGACTGACTGACGCTCGTGTTCCTTTATAGATTGCAGCCAGCAAATCCTGCGCCGCGCTGATAAGTTATTAAACCGCGCACTCAATTTACCCTCCGAACACCCGCATTGGCTGTGTCATTATCCGGAAAGTTCTGAGAGCGGCGAGATGGAGTCAGGGGTCTTTCAAGTCTCCTCTGTAAATTCCCGCACAGTAATCGGCGTATGAATTATCCCTCGGCGTCTGTCTGCAGCGACTCTTCAGAACTAGGACACGCCGTCATACGGCGAGACTCTCTGCAGCCTCCCCCAGCACAACCACCGCGGTCAGCGCGGGATAAGTAGTCAAGTCACATAGAGAGTGAGACTCTCTGCAGCCTCCCCCAGCACAACCACCGCGGTCAGCGCGGGATAAGTAGTCAAGTCACATAGAGAGTGAGACTCTCTGCAGCCTCCCCCAGCACAACCACCGCGGTCAGCGCGGGATAAGTAGTCAAGTCACATAGAGAGTGAGACTCTCTGCAGCCTCCCCCAGCACAACCACCGCGGTCAAAGTCTAGGCGTCGCTCCAGTCCTCTGAGATCATAGAGGTGAACTGAGATGGTTTGGTATCTCCTCACCTCTGACCAGCTGCTAATCAGCCTCTTGGATAGCTTTTATGAGAGAGAAAATTGGAAGCTGAGAAAAAAAAAAAATACTGGTGTTATGGATGATAGCTTCAGCCATAACCCGGGAAAACCACCTTTAAGCTGCAGCGTATATATACGTATTGAAGTGGATATTCAGTCATTGACAGGATTTCTATTATCCTCTCTCTGGCCTCACCTTCATAGATGGAGCTCATTTCTATCCCCCTCAGTGCTCTCCTCATTCTGCTCACTACGCCAATTTTTTAGTCCTTACTCCATCCCCCCTTTAGTCTTGCTGGACTGATACCTATAGAGGGTCCTCTGTCCATAGGGAACTTCTCTCCATAAGGCTTTTCTCTCTCTTAGGTCCTTCTCACTATAGAGGGTCTTCTTGTCATTAGGTTCTTCTCACTATAGAGGGTCTTCTTGTCATTAGGTTCTTCTCACTATAGAGGGTCTTCTTGTCATTAGGTCCTTCTCACTATAGAGGGTCTTCTTGTCATTAGGTTCTTCTCACTATGGAGAGTCTTCTTGTCATTAGGTTCTTCTCACTATGGAGAGTCTTCTTGTCATTAGGTTCTTCTCACTATGGAGAGTCTTCTTAGCATTAGGTTCTTCTTACTATAAGGGATCTTCCTGCCTTTAAGCTCTTACTGTAGAGGGTAATCTCCTCTTAAGGGTCTTCTTTGTGTTAGGTTCCTCTCACTCTAGCGGATCTTCTTTTGGGTAAGGGTCTTCTCTCCCTTAGGCTTTTCTCTATAGACTCTATAGTCTTTTCTCTCTTAGACTATAGAGGTCTTCTTCCAATAATGGTCTTCTTGGAGTTGGGTTCTTCTCACTTTAGAAAATCTTTTTTTTCCCGTAAAGGTACTTTACTATATTAGAACCGATTACTATAGATCCTCTCTCCATTAGGCTCTTCTCATTACAGAGGGTATTCTCACTATGGAGGTCTTCTTTTCATAATGGTCTTCTTGGCATTTGGTTCTTCTCACTATAGAGGAGTGTCTCCCTTTAAGGGTCTGCTCTCCATTATATCCTTACTATAGAGGCTCTTCTTAGCATTAGGTTTTTCTTAGTATAGAGGGACTTCCCTCCATAAGGGTCTTCTTGTCTTTAAGCTCTTACTGTAAAGAGTATTCTCCCCTTAAGTGTCTTCTTGTTGTTAGACTCTTCTCACTCTAGAGGATCATCTTTTTGATAAGGGTCTTCTCTCTGTTAGCCTCTTCTCACTATAGAGGTCTTCTTCCCATAATGGTCATCTTGGTGTTCATTTCTCCTCACTTTAGAGAATCTTTTCTCCATAAAGGTCTTCCCTCCTTCAGGCTCTTCTCGCTATAGAGGGTATTCTCACTATGAAGGTCTTATTCTCATAATGGTCTTCTTGGTGTTAGGTTCTTCTCACTCCAGAGGATCTTCTTTTCCATAGGTGTCTTCTCTCCTTTTAGGTTCTTCTCACTATGGAGGTGGTCTTCTCATAATTGTCTTCTTGGTTTTGGGTTCTTCTCACTATAGAGGAGCTTTGTTCTAGAAGGGTCTTCCCTCCCTTAGGTTCTTCTCACTATAGAGGGTCTTCTTGGCATTAGGTTCTTCTTACTAAAGAGGGTCCTCTGTCCATAGGGATCTTCTCTCTCTTGGGTCCCTCTCACTATAGAGGTCTTTTAATAATGGTCTTCTTGACACTGGTTTCTTCTCACTATAGAGGAGATTATCGCTTTTAAGGCTCCATTATGTCCCTCTTACTATAGAAGTTCTTCTTAGCGTTAGGTTCTTCTTACCATATAGGGCGTTCCCTCCATAAGCGTTTTCTTGCCTTTTAAACTCTTACTGTAGAGAGTATTCCCTCCTCAAGGGTCTTCTTGGTGTTGGGCTCCTCTCACTCTAGAGTATTTTCCTTTTGGATAAGGGTCTTCTCTCCCTTAGGCACTTCTTACTATAGAGGTCTTCTTCCAGTAATGGTCTTCTCTCCTTTAGGCTCTCTTCACTATAGAGGATCTTCTGTCTATAGGGCTCTTCTCTCCATAAGGGTCTTCTTTCTCTTAGGTTCTTTTCACTATAGAGGTCTTCTTCCCGTAATGGTCTTCTCTCCGTTAGGCTCTTCTCACTATAGAGGGTATTTTCACTATGAAGGTCTTCTCATAATGGTCTTCTTGGTGTTAGGTTCTTCTCACTCCAGAGGATCTTCTTTTCGATAGGTGTCTCTCCTTTTAGGTTCTTCTCACTATGGAGGTGGTCTTCTCATAATCGTCTTCTTGGTTTTGGGTTCTTCTCACTATAGAGAAGCTTTGCTCTATAAGGGTCTTCCCTCCCTTAGGTTCTTCTCACTATAGAGGGTCTTCTGTCTATAGGGATCTTCTCTCCATAAGGGTCTTCTCTCTCTCTTAGGTTCTTCTCACTATAGAGGGCCTTCTCACTATAGAGGGTCGTCTTGCCATTGGGTTCTTCTCACTATAGAGGGCCTTCTCGCTATAGAGTGTCGTCTTGTCATTGGGTTCTTCACACTATAGAGGGCCTTCTCACTATAAAGGGCCTTCTCTCTGTAAGGGTTTTCTCACCGCTCCTCTTCGGACACACCGCATTGTAATGAGTGGAGATATTTATGTATTCTGGATGGAGCAGACTGTGTGTATAAATAAAGGTGATGCTTGTCTGCTGGTATTACAGATTAAATTAGTGCTGGCCTGATCACATGTTCCTGAGTCTCAGGAAGAGCCGAATTCAGTGACACACAGGGGGATGGTAATAGCCAGAAAACTCACATCACCGTCTCTTCTCCTTACAGCGCAGACCGCGGCAGCTGCACCAAAGATGTGGCAGAAACCAAAAGACGAGAACCCGCACGCCGACGAGGTCCTGCCATCCGATGTTGAGGTGAGTCCGGTCGCAGGGTTGTCTGATGACTCGGCCGGTTTTGGTTGTGTCTCTGTTACAGCCGACTGTATGCTCTTCCACTAAGAAGACTCTTTTACCAAACTCCCCTCCAGTCCTCGATGCAGCTGTTAGATAATCTTTTCCTGTAACCGTTCCAGGAACCGCTGCGCTCTTCTAGTCCCTGCCAAATAAAATCCATCAATCTGGTTCCTTTGTGATGCCATGTATTTTTTATTTAGACTGCAGAACACATTGTTGGTGTCATAGAAAGCCGCAATACCTAAGGACAGAACGGCCTGGTAAAACCCCCATCTTCAGGCAAATATTAACCCCTTCCCATCCCCCTCAGAACCAAGATATACTCACTGTCTGCTCTCTGGGTCCCTCACCAAATCTGCTCCAAGGTACAGGGCACTGCAGATATCACCCCCTGTGCCTCAGTGAGGAACTCAGAATTACATTTGTACAAAGCGGAGGTCTGCAGTGAGGACTCCGTACATTGGTAGAATTACATTGGTTTGTCACTGCCCCTCCCCCTTCTTTCTCTGTGCCAGCTGCAGGAACAGGGTGAGGCGGAAGAGGAGGAGGCTGCGGAGATGGAGCAGGAGGACGACGGTGACGTTGTCAATGCAGAGGTCGATCACCCGATCCTTAACTCTAAACTGCCAGAAGAGAACGGTGAGGCCGAACCCTTCCGGAACGGGGCAGACACCATCTCAGAGGGCGATGGAGAGGTTCCGCTGGGCCCGGAGGAGGGTTACCCCTTCAAGTCAGGTAATGGTTGGCCCATTCAGAGTTCCTGTATTGGGAGTTTCAGGGCCCAGTCTGTTCGTATTCAGCAGGTGGTGTTTTATAGATCTAGTACATGGGGTCTCCAAACTTTTTAGCCCGAGGGCCGCATTCTAGATTTTACAAAAATTGGAGGGCTGAAAAAAAGTTATTTATATATTAACATATATATTAACATTTATATTCCTATCAGAGACTCCTTGCACATCTGTGTCCCCGTCGGAGCCTTCCCTCACATCTATGTCCCCCGTCAGAGCCTTCCCTCACATCTGTGTCCCCGTCAGAGCCTTCCCTCACATCTGTGTCCCCGTCAGAGCCTTCCCTCACATCTGTGTCCCCCGTCGGAGCCTTCCCTCACATCTGTGTCCCCGTCAGAGCCTTCCCTCACATCTGTGTCCTCCGTCAGAGCCTTCCCTCACATCTGTGTCCCCGTCAGAGCCTTCCCTCACATCTGTGTCCCCCGTCAGAGCCTTCCCTCACATCTGTGTCCCCCGTCAGAGCCTTCCCTCACATCTGTGTCCTCCGTCAGAGCCTTCCCTCACATCTGTGTCCTCCGTCAGAGCCTTCCCTCACATCTGTGTCCTCCGTCAGAGCCTTCCCTCACATCTGTGTCCCCCGTCAGAGCCTTCCCTCACATCTGTGTCCCCCGTCAGAGCCTTCCCTCACATCTGTGTCCTCCGTCAGAGCCTTCCCTCACATCTGTGTCCCCCGTCAGAGCCTTCCCTCACATCTGTGTCCCCCGTCAGAGCCTTCCCTCACATCTGTGTCCTCCGTCAGAGCCTTCCCTCACATCTGTGTCCCCCGTCAGAGCCTTCCCGGATTGTAGGTCAGGTGGATAGACGCACATACACAGTATATCTGTACAGACATGCGTTCCCGGATTGTAGGTCAGGATACGGTCAGCGGATAGACACACATACAGTATATCTGTACAGACATGCGTTCCCGGATTGTAGGTCAGGAGACGGTCAGCGGATAGACGCACATACAGTATATCTGTACAGACATGCGTTGCCGGATTGTAGGTCAGGTGACGGTCAGCGGATAGACGCACATACAGTATATCTGTACAGACATGCGTTGCCGGATTGTAGTTCAGGAGACGGTCAGCGGATAGACGCACATACAGTATATCTGTACAGACATGCGTTCCCGGATTGTAGGTCAGGAGACGGTCAGCGGATAGACGCACATACAGTATATCTGTACAGACATGCGTTCCCGGATTGTAGGTCAGGAGACGGTCAGCGGATAGACGCACATACAGTATATCTGTACAGACATGCGTTGCCGGATTGTAGGTCAGGAGACGGTCAGCGGATAGACGCACATACAGTATATCTGTACACGCTGCGTGTGATGCCTTCTCTCACCTCTGTGAATTGCTTCCTCCCTTGTCCTATGCAGGTGTCATCCTGGCAGAGCAGCCCACAGATGTGTCCCCGGATGTCCCGGCAGTGCCGGCTTCTTACGTACCGCACGATGGAAAGCGTCAGTATAACCGGGACTTCCTGCTGGGCTTCCAGTTTATGCCGGCCTGTGTGCAGAAACCAGAAGGCTTGCCGCCCATCAGTGACGTGGTCCTGGACAAAGTGAGGAGAGAGGGAGGTGTCTAGGTGCAGTCTGTGTGTGGTGCCATTGTGGGTGTTCTGTCCTCTCTCTGTGATTTCCATGGTGGAGGGATGATGTGTTCTGTCCGGGTGCTGGCTGTGTTATCTTCTCTTCCAGTACTTCAAACAAACCCCGGGCAGCTAAAAAAGTAATGATGCCTGCACTCCAAGGGTTAATAGCATGTTTTGTATAGGGGACAGGAGAAACCATTTTACGTTACCGACTTCAACTCTGCAAGGTTTTACCCCCCCCTTTCATGACCAGGTTATTTTTTGCTATTCAGCACTGCGCTACTGGTGGTTGACTGTCCCTCCACCCCTGCCGCGATCCGGCCCTGGACTGTCCCTCCACCCCTGCCGCGATCCGGCCCTGGACTGTCCCTCCACCCCTGCCGCGATCCGGCCCTGGACTGTCCCTCCACCCCTGCCGCGATCCGGCCCTGGACTGTCCCTCCACCCCTGCCGCGATCCGGCCCTGGACTGTCCCTCCACCCCTGCCGCGATCCGGCCCTGGACTGTCCCTCCACCCCTGCCGCGATCCGGCCCTGGACTGTCCCTCCACCCCTGCCGCGATCCGGCCCTGGACTGTCCCTCCACCCCTGCCGCGATCCGGCCCTGGACTGTCCCTCCACCCCTGCCGCGATCCGGCCCTGGACTGTCCCTCCACCCCTGCCGCGATCCGGCCCTGGACTGTCCCTCCACCTCTCCCTCGACGCGGCGCCGGACTGTCCGTCCGCATTCTCATGTCATTGGCTTTGAACCCTGTTCTGGTCTTGATGACTTCAGGATCCTAGACCAATAGAGATTTGGGGGGGGGGGGGGGCGCAGATGCTGTGGGGAGGAGTGGGGGATGGGGTAAGTATATCTCCTTTTATTAATCTTTCATACATAAAGGAGTCATTAACCCTTGCAGTGTGGGCTCGCTCTTTAGGCGCTCGGTGGGCTCCTGGGGGCCGGTTTATAAAAGTGGGAAAAGTTATTGATTTTCGGTTCAGCGCTGGAAAGGCTAAAAACAAAAACCAATTTCGGGGGAGGGCGTTCCTTCTACCCTCAGGGGTCCCCGATTTAAATATGACATTCCAGGGGGGGGGGGGGAGAAACGGTCGCCTCTTATAGATCGGAGTATTTTCTTGTATAATGAAGGTGATCCGAGAACACGGCCGGAGCGGATCTATGAATTCCGAATCCATCAGAACCAATCCTCTCCAGAAAAGGCCCCCCTGACCCTTTATGTAGAGGCCCCCCTTTGTACCCCGTCCCGACGGAGGCCCCACTTTTTACCCCGTCCTGATGTCACATCCTGACGCACACGTCTTTTTACATTTCATCATGTCTCGTCCACCTACAGATCAATCAGCCGAAGCTGCCCATGAGGACTCTGGACACGCGCATGCTGCAGAAGGGGCCGGACTTCACCCCAGCATACGCAGATTTTGGACGGTTAGCCCCAGGGGGGCGCGGGGTACCTGTAAGTATTTCTGTTTATATTATTAGTTCATTGTTGTGAACCTCTGAAATGAACAAAGCAATATCCTTCTTTACTTTAATCTCCTCAATCCGAAGTACTTAGTGTGATTTCTGCCTGCTGCCTCCTTCCTCCCTCAATTACTTCTGATATGTTATGCCAAATCCAAGGGGTTTGAGGGGGGGGGGGGGGTTTCTCCAGCACAAAACCAGTGATTGACAGTCTCAGCTGTGCATGTTTTCCTATGAGACTGTGTAAGGGTGGGGTGGTGTCCATTCCATCCACTTAGGTCTCAGATTACACTCAACTCTGTGCTGTGCAGGGTGCGACCTGAAATCCCTGCCTCCTGCCCTCTGTAGAGAAGAGGGATTTGTGTCCATTTCCTCCACTCAGGTCTCAGATTACACTCCGCTCTTTGCTGTGCAGGGTGCAACCTGAAATCCCTGCCCTCTGTAGAGAAGAGGGATTTGTGTCCATTCCCTCCACTGAAGTTTCAGATTACACTCAGTTCTGTGCTGTGTAGGGTGCGACATGAATCCCTGGCTTCTGTAGAGAAGAGGGGTTTGTGTCCATTTCCTCCACTCAGGTCTCCGATTACACTCAGTTCTGTGCTGTGCAGGGTGCGACATGAATCCCTGGCTTCTGTAGAGAAGAGGGGTGTGTGTGTCCATTCCCTCCACTCGCGTCTCCGATTACACTCAGTTCTGTGCTGTGCAGGGTGCGACATGAATCCCTGGCTTCTGTAGAGAAGAGGGGTGTGTGTGTCCATTCCCTCCACTCGCGTCTCCGATTACACTCAGTTCTGTGCTGTGCAGGGTGCGACATGAATCCCTGGCTTCTGTAGAGAAGAGGGGTTTGTGTCCATTCCCTCCACTCAGATCTCAGATTACACTCAGTTATGTGCTGTGTAGGGTGCGATGTGAATCCCTGCCCTCTGTAGAGAAAAGAGGGGTTTGTGTCCATTCCCTCCACTCAGGTCTGTGCTGTGCAGGGTGCGACATAAAATCCCTGCCCTCTGTAGAGGGGGTGGGGGTGTGAATGAAGGGGAGGTGCGCTGAGGCTTCCCGTTCACAAACTGAAGCATAGCAAACACAATTTACTATGTTTCAGTGATGAATGGACACAGTGAGTGATTGGAACCAATCGCTCACTGCGTTCATTCAGGAAAAGAAGGGGCTGGACATATTTAACTCCAACCCTGTTTTTCTTTCGGCAGAAGTAGGGACACTGGCAGGCGGCCCCCGATAGGACCGTGCCCCGTTACTACCTATACCCCATACTGGTGGCCCCCGTGGCAGACTCTTCTGCTGCTGTAAGGCTGGTTATGGCCACGTTTGCTTCCATAAAGTGACCGCGTCGTGTTGCGATTCATTGGTGGAGAATAAAAAGGAAACGTTTGACATTTTTACACTTCCATCTTCCAGTTGCTGAATGTTGGCGGTCCCAGGAGGTCACAGCCGGGGCAGAGAAGGGAGCCGAGGAAAATTATCATGAACATCTCGGTGACAGAGGATGTCCATCTGAAGAAGTCAGAGAATGCCTGGAAGCCCACCGTGAAGAGAGACAGCCAGCCTGAGGACCCCGAGGCTGTTCGCACCCAGGTGAGAGAGGAAACCATTGTCATGTCTTCCTGATTTTGTGGTGAGTAGACCCTTGGATCTACAATTCGATCCAAGACCGATGGTAGGGCACTCGGTATTGGGGTGGGGGGGCTTCAATGGGTGTGCCAACTTGTATCTAATGTGCGGTCTGGCACATACATTCACCTGTATGGCTTCTCCTGGTGATCTTCCTGCTGGGGGTCGGACTGTTCCCTTTCCTTGCAGGATTGGTATGTTGGTTGGCAGATTGAGGAGCTCCATAGCTAGATCCCACCATATTCAGATAAATACACTGTATTGTCAAAAGTATTGGGACGCCGGCCTTTACACACACATGAACTTTAATGGCATCCCAGTCTTAGTCTGTAGGGTTCAATATTGAGTTGGTTTCGCCCTTTCCAGCTATAACAGCTTCAACTCTTCTAGGAAGGCCGTCCACAAGGTTTAGGAGTGTCCATGGGAATGTTTCACCATTCTTCCAGAAGAGCATTTGTGAGGTCAGACACTGATGTAGGACGAGAATGCCTGGCTCGCAGTCTGCGCTTAAATTTATTCCAAAGGCATTCTATCGTATTGAGGTCAGGACTCTGTGCAGGCCAGTCAAGCTCCTGCACCCCAAACTCGCACATCTATGTCTTTATGGACCTTGCTTTGCTCTGTTAGGACACCAAGCTCCACCCAGGCCAATGTGGTGTAGGAGGCTAGATTCAGAGAAGTGTTCGCCAAGCAGCCCAGCACCCTGAAACTTGGGTCTGTTGGTACACCAAGCTGGCCAATGTGATGTAGGAGGCCCAGGACTGCTTGGCAAACACCTCTCTGAATTTGGCCTCCTACACCGCATTGGCCAGCTTGGTGTCCCAACAGATCTGAGTTTCCGATTGCTCTTCATTTAACAATTATATTATCCTCATATTGTATGGTTTTATGATGGGATTTATCCTATACATTCATGTTTTTAGACTGTATTACATCATAATTTTGGTAATTTTTTTACTTTTTGTTATATTTTCTACTACTCTTCTTTCTACCTTTAAAGTTCCAATTGGGGTAACCATGTTCTTGATTTAGGCTTTCGGAATGTTGGTAGAATTATTTACCTCTGAGATGGACCTCCCCCCTTATAACACTCAGAGTGGATCTGTACCATATGAACAACAACTTTGATTCTATGAACTCCACTGCCCTGCTTGTGCTCTTTAATACAAACATTTTTGCTAAATCACATTTTATTATGTTCATTTGTATGGTTTCATACCTGGAAAATCCTGTATATATTTCTTGGGTCCTTTTTTAGTTGAATATTTTTTGGGGGATGATACCTGGATAAATCACAAACCTGGTATATATTGTCCTATTCACTTCAGCTGGTGAGCGCCCCCTTCCTGCAGTCCATGGGTGAGCGCCCCCTTCCTGCAGTCCATGGGTGAGCGCCCCCTTCCTGCAGTCCATGGGTGAGCGCCGCCTTCCTGCAGTCCATGGGTGAGCGCCCCCTTGCTGCAGTCCATGGGTGAGCGCCCCCTTGCTGCAGTCCATGGGTGAGCGCCCCCTTGCTGCAGTCCATGGGTGAGCGCCCCCTTGCTGCAGTCCATGGGTGAGCGCCCCCTTGCTGCAGTCCATGGGTGAGCGCCCCCTTCCTGCAGTCCATGAGTGAGCGCCCCCCCTTCCTGCAGTCCATGGAGGACCATGTCCCCTCGGTGTGTGATCTATACCAGGCACTGCAGGTTGGGTGATGACGTTCTCCTGGGTTCATGAAGACAATATAGTTATTATGTATCACTGTTGATATTGATACTATTGTGCTGAGATATGGAGATATTGGGTCTGACCCGTGCACCGCCCCTTTTCCTGCGCAGGCTCTCTTCCGAAAGGTTCGCAGCATCCTGAACAAGCTGACGCCACAAATGTTCAACCAGCTGATGAAGCAAGTGACTGACCTGACGGTGGACACGGAGGAGAGGCTGAAAGGCGTTATTGATCTGGTCTTCGAGAAGGCGCTCGATGAGCCCGGCTTCTCTGTAGCTTATGCCAACATGTGCCGATGCCTTGCCACGGTGAGTGAAGGGACCGGGGAGTTCTTCTGCCTTTTTATAAATGTAGGGAAATGTCCAGAAAGAGCAGCCACTGCGAGGAGGAATTTCCTGCCACAAAGGAGGGGAGACTTGGTCCCCTCTTCTGATCCATGCTATGATTGGTCGGCCTCTCATGGCTATTAGCGTTTTCTGATTGTTATTTTTGCCCTTTGTCATGTGTGGGAAGATCTTTGGAGCTGCCATCAGTAACTGTACTGCTGTTCTTGAGCTTTATATGAAAGAACACATCCCAGGCATCCCTTTAGATCGGCATGCTCCAGATCAGTTGCTTTCTTACACTTCTTAGAGTGTGAGCAAATACCTGATGAGCAGATTTCAGTTATTGTGCAGCATGTGTGCTGTCCAAAGGGATGACACGGATTCTTTCAGATACCACTGAGGTAGGGTGATTTGCTGATTACAGGGGCCTGCCAGTCCCTCCCACCAATCTCAGTCATCCTACAGAGCAAATACCAGCTTCACTGGCTCTCAAAATTGGGTTGTCTCTGTAATGGACTTGCCTTCTCTTCTAGTTGAAAGTGCCGATGGCCGATAAGCCCGGGAGCACCGTGAATTTCCGCAAACTGCTGCTAAACCGTTGCCAGAAGGAGTTTGAGAAGGACAAAGCTGATGATGATGTGTTTGAGAAAAAGCAGAAAGATTTGGATTTGGCAAACACGGTAATGTGCATACCGCCATGTGCTGGGGTGATGGCACTTGTGTATATGTCCCTCAACACACATCTGTCCCACCTGCATAGGAGTATATATGTCCCTCAACACACAACCGTCCCACCTGCATAGGAGTATATATGTCCCTCAACACACAACCGTCCCACCTGCATAGGAGTGTATATGTCCCTCAACACACATCCGTCCCACCTGCATAGGAGTGTATATGTCCCTCAACACACAACCGTCCCACCTGCATAGGAGTGTATATGTCCCTCAACACACATCCGTCCCACCTGCATAGGAGTGTATATGTCCCTCAACACACATCCGTCCCACCTGCATAGGAGTGTATATGTCCCTCAACACACATCCGTCCCACCTGCATAGGAGTGTATATGTCCCTCAACACACAACCGTCCCACCTGCATAGGAGTGTATATGTCCCTCAACACACATCCGTCCCACCTGCATAGGAGTGTATATGTCCCTCAACACACATCCGTCCCACCTGCATAGGAGTGTATATGTCCCTCAACACACATCCGTCCCACCTGCATAGGAGTGTATATGTCCCTCAACACACATCCGTCCCACCTGCATAGGAGTGTATATGTCCCTCAACACACAACCGTCCCACCTGCATAGGAGTGTATATGTCCCTCAACACACATCCGTCCCACCTGCATAGGAGTGTATATGTCCCTCAACACACATCCGTCCCACCTGCATAGGAGTATATATGTCCCTCAACACACATCTGTCCCACCTGCATAGGAGTGTATATGTCCCTCTTCCCACATCCGTCCCACCTGCATAGGAGTGTATATGTCCCTCAACACACATCCGTCCCACCTGCATAGGAGTGTATATGTCCCTCTTCCCACATCCGTCCCACCTGCATAGGAGTGTATATGTCCCTCAACACACATCCGTCCCACCTGCATAGGAGTGTATATGTCCCTCAACACACATCCGTCCCACCTGCATAGGAGTATATATGTCCCTCAACACACATCTGTCCCACCTGCATAGGAGTGTATATGTCCCTCTTCCCACATCCGTCCCACCTGCATAGGAGTGTATATGTCCCTCAACACACATCCGTCCCACCTGCATAGGAGTGTATATGTCCCTCTTCCCACATCCGTCCCACCTGCATAGGAGTGTATATGTCCCTCAACACACAACCGTCCCACCTGCATAGGAGTATATATGTCCCTCAACACACATCTGTCCCACCTGCATAGGAGTGTATATGTCCCTCTTCCCACATCCGTCCCACCTGCATAGGAGTGTATATGTCCCTCAACACACATCCGTCCCACCTGCATAGGAGTGTATATGTCCCTCAACACACATCCATCCCACCTGCATAGGAGTGTATATGTCCCTCAACACACATCCGTCCCACCTACAGTGTGTCTATACTTTTCAATTTGCAGGGGCGCTGATTATACATTTCATACTCTGCTGGAGTTTATACTTTTTTATCCTTCACAGTCAAATGCAAGCTTGATAAGATGTTTAAGGACCTGCTTGTACATCCCTGGAATTGTGCAAGGAAAAATCACCTTTCATCTAAAGGGGGACAGAGTAGTAGGTAGCTGAACAGATTGAGGTGTGGAATTCTAGGAGATGGGAGGGGCTCTGGACAGATTGTGGTGGGGAATTCCAGGAGATGGGAGGGGCTCTGGATGGAAGTATTG
Source organism: Pelophylax lessonae (assembly GCF_965119305.1). Lineage (NCBI taxonomy): Eukaryota > Metazoa > Chordata > Amphibia > Anura > Ranidae > Pelophylax > Pelophylax lessonae. Next base: position 2,127 of record NW_028119511.1, on the reverse strand, counting down.
TAGAAGGTGATGGGGTGGAGCAGAGAGTTGTAGATGGCTTTGTATGTTTTAGTATTTTGAATTTTAGTTGTTAGGTGATGAACCATCGGAAGGATTGGCAGAGCGGGGTGAAGAACACGGAGTGGAGACTAGGGGAGGACACTGAATGGAGGCCGGTGAAGGGATTGTCAGAAAGGGGTGGAGGACACTGAAAGGAAACTAGTGGAGGGATCAATAGAGAGGGGTGGGGGACACGGAGTCGAGGCTGGGGGAGGGATTGTCAGAGAGGGCGTGGAAGACACTGAATGGAGGCCAGTGGGAGGGATTGGCAGAGAGGGGTGGAAGACACTGAATAGAAACCAGTGGAGGGATTGGTAGAGCGAGGTGGAGGACACGGAGCAGAGGCCAGTGGAGGGATTGGTAGAGAGAGATGGACACTGAACGGAGGCCATTGGAGGGATTGGCAGAGAGGGTTGGAGGACATTGAGCGGTTGGTAAGGTGGAAGAGTCTTGAAGCACCAATTATGATAGACTGAAGGGGGACAGTCTGTGTAGAGGTCAGCCAACGGGTTGAACCTAACGTTCTTCCTTTGTCCCTCTGCAGTCAGAAGAGAAGACCCGTCTTCAGGATGAGCTGGAGGAATCCCGGGACAAAGCCCGAAGGCGGTCTATCGGAAACATCAAGTTTATTGGTGAGCTTTTCAAGCTGAAGATGCTGACGGAGGCCATTATGCATGACTGTGTGGTGAAGCTGCTGAAGAACCACGACGAGGAGTCCCTCGAATGTCTCTGCCGCCTTCTCACCACTATCGGCAAAGACCTAGATTTTGAGAAGGCGAAGGTGAGCCAAGGAGAGGACAGACATGCAGGTTGTTAACTTTCCGACCATTCATTATCTGATCTGTGCACGGTGACCGCTGCTCTGCCGGGTTATAGACCTCCATACGTCGGGACAGGAGCCCTTTGTTCCGTGTCCGATTTATTTATTTATTTTATATTGCAGCCACGTATGGACCAGTACTTCCACCAGATGGAGAAGATTGTGAAGGAGAGGAAGACCTCATCGCGGATCCGATTCATGTTGCAGGATGTCATAGACCTGAGACTGGTAGGAGACCTCTTTCTCTGGTGTTCAGTCAGCGGATGGTAAATGTTTAAGGTGACTTGTCATTGGATGCACATTGGCTGTTGTCCTGGTCTGCTGGTTTCAATAGTGGAGGAGGTGTAGTAGTTCCATCCTCCTCAATGTCGGCTGGTAGGAGTAATGGGGGACACACAAACAGAAACGTGCACCACCATTCAGAGACTTGGTGCCCTACAATGGGACGGCACCTCTGCTCAGTGTTAGGGGTGGAGAGATTTGGTGTTAGAACCAATCAGCATTATTGTGGGCAGTTCTGGGCGCATTGCTTAACTACATGCTGTAGGTTGGAGATGCTAGGGGGGGGGGGGCGTGTCTTAGACAGCCTGACCGCCCCATGAGGAGGCTGCATGAGCAGCCCAGAAGTGCAGCGGCAGCCATTGAATTGCTGTGTATATTGGAGGCACACAACAGGGAGGGGAGTGGGAGGAAACGGAAGAGGTCTGCTAATTTTCTAACCAGTACAGCCAGCGCTATGAACGGGCATCTGATTGGGTAAGTCTGGAATTGTGCTTTAAAGCTACTGGGTCACCATAGCCACCAGACAACTGGCATCTTCAGTAGAGGACCGCAGTTGCAGCCTACACAAATATATTTAGACGATATTCGCTGTAATAACTTTACACCGCATCTAACCAGCAAACGTCTCTCCTCCGGCAGTGCAACTGGGTGTCACGTAGAGCCGACCAAGGACCCAAAACCATAGAGCAGATCCACAAGGAGGCCAAGATTGAAGAGCAGGAAGAGCAGAGGAAGGTCCAGCAGCTTATGACCAAAGAGAAGCGAAGGCCAGGTGAGAATTTAGCCCCCCCCCCCCCCCCCCGTTATCTTTTCTATCTCTCTATGATAATCATGTGCTTGACTGTTGTGTGTGTGTGTGCACTCTGCAGGAGTCCAGAGAGTGGAGGAGGGCGGCTGGAATACGGTACAAGGGGCAAAGAATAGCCGAGTGCTGGACCCCACCAAGTTCCTTAAGATCACTAAGGTGAGCAACGATCGTTGGGGTC
>NW_028119512.1:12500-41420 GCF_965119305.1 Pelophylax lessonae | reverse complement strand
GGTGCCTCATTCTCAGGTGGTCTCTTACGGTGCCTCATTCTCAGGTGGTCTTCTCTTACAGTGCACTCATTCTCAGGTGGTCTTCTCTTACAATGCACTCATTCTCAGGTGGTCTTCTCTTACAGTGCACTCATTCTCAGGTGGTCTTCTCTTACGGTGCCTCATTCTCAGGTGGTCTTCTCTTACGGTGCACTCATTCTCAGGTGGTCTTCTCTTACTGTGCACTCATTCTCAGGTGGTCTCTCACGGTGCACTCATTCTCAGGTGGTCTTCTCTCATGGTGCACTCATTCTCAGGTGGTCTTCTCTTACAGTGCACTCATTCTCAGGTGGTCTTCTCTTACAGTGCACTCATTCTCAGGTGGTCTTCTCTTACGGTGCCTCATTCTCAGGTGGTCTTCTCTTACGGTGCACTCATTCTCAGGTGGTCTTCTCTTACTGTGCACTCATTCTCAGGTGGTCTTCTCTTACGGTGCACTCATTCTCAGGTGGTCTCTCACGGTGCACTCATTCTCAGGTGGTCTTCTCTTACGGTGCACTCATTCTCAGGTGGTCTTCTCTTACTGTGCACTCATTCTCAGGTGGTCTCCCACAGTGTACTCATTCTCAGGTGGTCTTCTCTTACTGTGCACTCATTTTCAGGTGGTCTTCTCTTATGGTGCACTCATTCTCAGGTGGTCTCTCACGGTGCACTCATTCTCAGGTGGTCTTCTCTTACAGTGCACTCATTCTCAGGTGGTCTTCTCTTACGGTGCACTCATTCTCAGGTGGTCTTCTCTTACGGTGCACTCATTCTCAGGTGGTCTCTCACGGTGCACTCATTCTCAGGTGGTCTTCTCTTACGGTGCACTCATTCTCAGGTGGACTTCTCTTACTGTGCACTCATTCTCAGGTGGTCTTCTCTTACTGTGCACTCATTCTCAGGTGGTCTCTCACGGTGCACTCATTCTCAGGTGGTCTTCTCTCACGGTGCACTCATTCTTAGGTGGTCTTCTCTTACAGTGCACTCATTCTCAGGTGGTCTTCTCTTACAGTGCACTCATTCTGAGCTGGTCTTCTCTTACGGTGCACTCATTCTCAGGTGGTCTTCTCTTACGGTGCACTCATTCTCAGGTGGTCTTCTCTTACTGTGCATTCATTCTCAGGTGGTCTTCTCTTACGGTGCACTCATTCTCAGGTGGTCTTCTCTTACTGTGCACTCATTCTCAGGTGGTCTCTTACGGTGCCTCATTCTCAGGTGGTCTTCTCTTATGGTGCACTCATTCTCAGGTGGTCTTCTCTTACGGTGCACTCATTCTCAGGTGGTCTTCTCTTACTGTGCACTCATTCTCAGGTGGTCTCTTACGGTGCCTCATTCTCAGGTGGTCTCTTACGGTGCCTCATTCTCAGGTGGTCTTCTCTTACAGTGCACTCATTCTCAGGTGGTCTTCTCTTACAATGCACTCATTCTCAGGTGGTCTTCTCTTACAGTGCACTCATTCTCAGGTGGTCTTCTCTTACGGTGCCTCATTCTCAGGTGGTCTTCTCTTACGGTGCACTCATTCTCAGGTGGTCTTCTCTTACTGTGCACTCATTCTCAGGTGGTCTCTCACGGTGCACTCATTCTCAGGTGGTCTTCTCTCATGGTGCACTCATTCTCAGGTGGTCTTCTCTTACAGTGCACTCATTCTCAGGTGGTCTTCTCTTACAGTGCACTCATTCTCAGGTGGTCTTCTCTTACGGTGCCTCATTCTCAGGTGGTCTTCTCTTACGGTGCACTCATTCTCAGGTGGTCTTCTCTTACTGTGCACTCATTCTCAGGTGGTCTTCTCTTACGGTGCACTCATTCTCAGGTGGTCTCTCACGGTGCACTCATTCTCAGGTGGTCTTCTCTTACGGTGCACTCATTCTCAGGTGGTCTTCTCTTACTGTGCACTCATTCTCAGGTGGTCTCCCACAGTGTACTCATTCTCAGGTGGTCTTCTCTTACTGTGCACTCATTTTCAGGTGGTCTTCTCTTATGGTGCACTCATTCTCAGGTGGTCTCTCACGGTGCACTCATTCTCAGGTGGTCTTCTCTTACAGTGCACTCATTCTCAGGTGGTCTTCTCTTACGGTGCACTCATTCTCAGGTGGTCTTTTCTTACGGTGCACTCATTCTCAGGTGGTCTTCTCTTACGGTGCACTCATTCTCAGGTGGTCTTCTCTTACGGTGCACTCATTCTCAGGTGGTCTTCTCTTACAGTGCACTCATTTTTCAGGTGGTCTTCTCTTACAGTGCACTCATTTTTCAGGTGGTCTTCTCTTATGGTGTACTCATTCACAAGAAGTTTATTCTTTCATCCACTCAGGAAGCTTTACCATTTTTAGAAAAATTGCCCAATATCACTTGATTTGGCTATCTTTTAGTTCAAACATAAAATGTAACTTCTTATCTTATGGGTGACCAAATTTGCTTCACCTTTCACTTTAACCTATTTGAATGTAATGTAAATTATTTTTTGTCTCCATCACTGTAATCAATTGCATTACCTCTATCACCTGACAAATGCATTCTATCCTTCAGCCCTCCCATACTTCCCAGTTTCTTTCAATGTGTTCCCCCCTGACCCTTCCACTTCCTCTGTTTCCACTGGTTCATGATGCAACATTTCTGAATGAAAAGAAACATCTCTGGTAAACTACAGAAGATGTCTGTTCCATCACAGCCTTTCAGTGAATAGGTATTGTGAGATGTTCATGGACAAACCAGGGGATAAAAGAAAGGAAGTAAATACAAATTGCATATACTCACTTTTACTGACTGCAAACCCTGAGATGTCCCGTGTCACTCAGATCTCTTCAGTAAAAATTGGTTGTTGATTCATCCACAAATAAAACCATTGTAGGCATTGAGATTGAGCTAGTTGGAGATGTGAGAACATCCTGTCCCTGGAGGTATGCCATTTAAAACAGCATGCTGCTTTTTGGTCTTGGGAACCCAATAATCATAGTTGTTGGTGCTTGGATTTTGTTGCCAAAAACAGCTGTAAAATAACATAATTGCTCACATATCACCGATGTCTAACCCTTAAAATGTATCTTAACCCTAAGGGCTCATTCACATTATTGTGCTGAAGTAACAGTAAAACTAGTATACTGTATAATATTTTTGGGATAAGATAGGCTTTAAACTGATGGTACATTCATCTTTGGTATTTTTATTCAGGCACAGTATTTTTTGGTGCAAGAGCCTTTAATGATATTTAAATTTACAAATGATACACACCAAGTTATCACACCAAATAAATATATTTTTAAATTCCAAAATTGTAAAACAAACTTATCAATAGACAGTGTTATTAACTTCAAGAAAACCCCTTACTTTTATTCTAATCAAACCCCATAATGAAGATTGAACCTAACCACTAAACAAAAGCCTAAAGCTGGATATACATTGGTTGAAATTCAGCTGGTTTAGCAGGAAGGGGCTGAATTTTAATCTGTGTGTAGCTCTGTTTGTAGATCAGCATTTGATCAGCAACTGCAGCCAATGGGTGCAACGCTATCTTTGTATTCTGACAGGGGCAATGACCGGCACTAATGAGGCTGCACTGATGGGAACTGATGAGGTGGCACTGATCAACAATGATTTGGTGGCACTGATGGGCACTGATAGGTGGCACTGGTGGGCACTAATAGGCAGAACTGATAGGTAGCACTGATAGATGGCACTGATGGGCAGCACTGATGTGGAGGTACTGAAAGACATTATTGATGGGTACTGATTGGAACACTGTGATGGGCACTTATAGGCATTACTGATGGGCACTGATTGGCATTTGTTATGGGCACTGATTGGCATTTGTGATCAACGCTTATTGGTATCTGTGATAGGCGATAAGAACAAAAGATGTAGTGTCAAGGATGCTGGATCAATAGATATGCCAGCACTACTGGAAGTACCAACTCACCAGTTGTGGTGGCTCTTGAACACTGTTGGATAATCAAAATAAAAAGGTTGGGAAAGGGCCCCTAGGCCTTCAGAGAAGGGAGGAGGGGAGTAAAGTGAACAGCGGTCTCTCCAAATACAAACAAGTTTTACTGCCATCTGCCACTGCACTATCTTTGTGCCATTCAGGTATAAGGGAGATTTTTAGACCCTGAAGCATGGATGAGAAGGATGAGTGCCTGGATATAGTGCAGTGACCTTTCAGCAGCACACCACCCTCTCTTTTGGCCAGAGGATTGCTAGATTATTTGATTATCTTTATTGTCTGAACAATATCATTTGCAAATAATCCTCTCTGGTGGATTACAGATGTTAATGTGAGGACAGATGTCCGCAGTGTAAATATATAGCCGTTCCCAGGCTGACAACACTGAGAATTCCATCATTCACCATCACCTGATCCCCAGTTGCGATGATCCCTGTATGGTGGATCTCAAGTGCCACTGTAAGAATAGATGTCCTCAGTGTAAGTACATGTCCATACACAGGCTGACAACACTGAGGTTTCCTATTTATTCACCACTACTTGATCCTTAATTTGCATTTATATCACTCCTGTACCTGTTTCACTTCACTTATGTGGTTTCACTGTGGAATGGACTCGGGTGTGCGCTTTTATATGGCAATGTTGCCCTTTTATAACTGTTTGTTTAGTGTAGTCTGCATATTTTAATTTGTTTTCTACTTTTGATACTCAATAAAACTCGTTTGTATTAGAAGAGACTGCTGTTCGCTTTACCCTCCTCCCCTCTCTTTCCCAACCTTTTCGTTTCGATTATCTGTGATAGGCACTAATTGGCATCTCTAATGAGGGCTGTGCTGATAATCAATGCGCTGATTATAACCGCAGACCCCCCCCCCCCCCCCCACTGATCAGTTCTCCTCTATTTCTTGCAATGTCAGCGGCAAACTGAAGAAAGTCGATTACTGGCACTTCCTGGTTACCGCTGTGATCAGCTGTGATTGGTCACAGCTGGTCACGTGGTAAAGCGCCTACATAGGCTCTTTACCAAAATTGGAGATACGGTGTGTCGGAGTGACACACCGCACCACCGATCGCCGCTATGCGCACCCCCGCATGGAAGGTCTTGTAGAAAGGGGTTGAATTAAAATAACAAACATGTTATACTTACCAGTACTGTGCAATGGTTTTGCACAGAGCAGCTCTTGGCTCCTCCTCCTCTTGGTGTGCAACCAAAGGAAGCCGCTTTTTATGGTGGCACAACTGCAGGCTTGATCCCGAGCTGAGCTGTGTGCCTCTATTGACACACACAGCGCGGCTCAGCCCTTTTCTTGATTGAACACAGCAGGAATTAATGGCTCCCACAGCTGCCTATATGAGCAGAGAAAGAGGAGAGAGCTGCTGCAGACAGGCACAGCGCTGGATCGAGGTCAGGCTCAGGTATACAGGGGGGGGATACAAAAACACTTTTTTACCAGTATGCAGGGAATGTATCCAGGCTTTGGAACCACTTTAACATCAACTTATTATATACCTAAAGAGGAACTTCACGCAATCAACATTTTCTATTTTTAATCCTTATGCAGCTAGCATTAGTAAATAGATAGGAAAGTATATCATATTTACTTGTTCTAAACTTTTTTTTTTTACAATTACAACAGTTACTTTTTGGTTTCCAGGCCTAGGCGAATGTTGTCATGCATTCCAGGAGTCTTTAGGAGGGGAGGAGGGGTTTTCTCAGCTAAGCACACCATCTTGCCTGCATCACTGAGCTAAGGGCAGATGGATTCCAGAGAGGTAAATGCTATCATGAATCATCTGCCCTTACTCAAGATGACCGCGGCCTGAAACGCTAGAGGGTGTTTTTCAAAGGAAGTTCTCAGCAAAATAAATCACATGAATACAATTTGCTTTGAATATTAAAAATGAATTTGGCTTAGCCTTACGAACTCTCTTTGCTCCTCCAAATCATACAGATTCAAAGTTTCACAACTGGACGCCTGGATTCTGTCACAAAAGCACAAGATTTCACATCTTTACCAACCACTCAACGCAGACAGTCTCCAATCGATTTCCCTACAAATCGCCTCACCATGGAACAAAGTCCTAAACTCTCCTCATGCTCAACGTTACGCTTTGCAAGGCTATTGTTATACATGCCGCTATGCACAAAATGAATTCTGGAGGGAGCAGCAATTCAAGATCTTGCACAGAGCCTATTTCCCTCATCTTCGCACTTCGCGGGATCTACACCACCACTACTGCCCACTATTCACTACCCAAAGATGTATACGCTTTATTGTTCGGACATTTGGACACACAACTTGCTTCTGTACCCTCCCACACCAGATCTTCTCTGCTACACTTTAAACCGTGGCTTTCCACTTGCTATATGGTTGCTCGCAGGGCCATACTCAAACACTGGATGGACACCTCTCCTCCCACTATCACTGAACTAAGACCTGACCTTTTCGCACTTTTGAAATTAGAGCATACGGACCTTGCTAAGGGGCCTCATCAGAACTCCTCCAACTTTAGGAAGAAATGGGAAAGGTTCCTTTCTGACTCTGGCCTTCCCCCCCGCCACGGGGGATCTGAGATGATATCCAGCCCTCTACATGCTTACTCCCTTGCCAACATGCATTCCGTATAACATGTTGTGACTCCTGACTGGTTACTTGTTACTACTTTATTGTTACTACTTAAATGATTAACTGAATCATTGCAATCAAACTCATGACTCCATACGGTACACCATTTTATTCCTTTGCTATAGTCAAGTTGACATTTTGCATTTCTGCTCTCCCCCCCCCCCCCCTCCCAAACCCCCCTCCTCTTTTCCTCTTATCCTCTCTCTTCCCCTACCTCCCCCCCCCCCCCCTGTCCTCACTCACTTAAAGACCTGCAGGTGACGGGTTATTTGCACTACCTAGAATCCTTCAGCATATAAGGTTGAGACTTGTTGCTCAGCAGAGATATGTTACTATGTGCTCGTTCTACTCATTTGCTCTTTGTTTTGACATGAGTTGTTATTGCACTACCTGTTTTGTTGTATTATTTGACAAGTTTCAATAAAATCTTATTTTAAAAAAAAATGAATTTGGTTTATGGTGCTGAGATGCAGTGTAGTTCCACTTTAAAGCAGAGGATTGGTCAAAATCTAACTAAGGCTAAATCTACTCCCACCCTAATTCTGTTGTCTGTTGTCAGCTGTCCCTCCTCTACACTAAAGCCACCGCTGACAGCTGATCATTGGACCCAACCAGAGAGACTTCAGAATAGGTAAGTATACAGATATTTTCTTTACAGGGTTAGGCAGAATTGGTTAATGCTGGGAATTGTTTTATCATTCAACCCAGTGGACTGAACGAAAAAAAAAAAAAACTTATAGGGGGATGTTCCCCTGACAGAACACAGTGATCAGCATTTGCAGGCATTGGCTGCGAGCTCTGATCGGATGCTGGTTATCCAGCATTCTCATTCAAAATAAGCCAGTTGTGTCTATAAAGATTGGGAGCTCTGACTTTCCTGATCTGCATGATTGCACAGGCTCAGTGTTTCTAAAGGTTTTGTAGTTAGAGTCAACCAGACAACTAACATTTTTCAGAGGAAGGCCAGCAATTTCACTCCAAGTATTTCTTTAAGTACGTGTCTCTTTGCCACCTTACCGTTTAATCATAGCAAAATGGATTACCTTTGTGGAAGCAATTCATTAAAATCACAGAGTGCATTGTGCCAAATCTTTTGCACCCAAAACTGTGGCATCCAAAACTATCTAACAGAAAATGACTAATTCCTCCCCTAACGCTAACAATGAACCCTCCATTTCCTTGAACCTTAAAAAAGAAGTCTAATCAGAATTTAAAAAGGCTTGTTAAATCCCCTAGGAGACCCTATAATATAGCACTTTCCTCAATTAAAATCTGTGCAGGGGTTGCTTAGCTGCACAGAAGTCACAAGTCAACAGCAACACAAGCCAGCGGCTACTTTTTTTTTAATCAGAGAGGGACTAGTGTAATAGCAACCGGCTTGTTGGCCTGCATGTGGGCAGAGCTTCTCTTCTCTTCTCTCCCCTTCCCTTCCCTTCCCTTCCCTTCTCTTCTCTCCCCTTCCCTTCTCTCCCCTTCCCTTCCCTTCTCTTCTCTTCCCTTCCCTTCCCTTCTCTCCCCTTCCCTTCTCTCCCCTTCCCTTCCCTTCCCTTCCCTTCCCTTCTCTTCCCTTCCCTTCTCTCCCCTTCCCTTCCCTTCTCTTCTCTTCTCTTCTCTTCTCTTCTCTTCTCTTCTCTTCCCTTCCCTTCCCTTCTCTTCTCTAACCTCCCAGGCTAGGTACATAGGATAACCTGTGCCATGATATCAGTCCCTGTATGTGGAGCACTGGTCGCTTGGGAGGGGTTTGGGCTAACCAATCCCCTCACTACCTGGGCCTCCCGTCACCCGTGCCAAATTACCACCACTTCCCACTGACTGGCTACTTTAGCATACCACACTACTTCAGTTTCTTTTAGCAACAGCAATATAGCCACTCCACTCCACTAGCAGGTTAGATCATTGTAATGCTTCTTCACACTAACTCCTCTTCATTACCATTCTAAGCCCTGTTCTTTAGATATATCATGCATGCACCCCTTTTTTTAAGGAACGTCAGACCAGGCACTTTCTGGAACTTTAGAACGTTTACTTAAAACTTGTGCAAGTACATAGCAGTATTAAACAGACTCTCACAGATTTATCCATACACCACTCTAGTTATTCCTATTTTAAGGCCACCCAGTTCATACCTCATAAATAAAGTTCTTTTAGTACAGTCAATGATTTGTCTTCTGCACCCCAACTGGGTACCTGCCAAGGGGGAGCCCACCAAGAATAGAGATACAGTATCTCACAAAAGTTAGTACATCCCTCATTTTTGTGAAAATATTTTATTATATCTTTTCATGTGACAACACTGAAGAAATTACACTTTGCCTCAATGTAAAGTAGTGAGTGTACGGCTTGTATAACAGTGTAAATTTGCTGCCCCCTCAAAATAACTCAACACACAGCCAATAATGTCTAAACAGCTGGCAACAAAAGTGAGTACACCCCTAAGTTAAAATGTCCATACTGGGCCCAAAATGTCAATATTTTGTGTGGCCACCACTATTTTCCAACGCTGCCTTACCCTCTTGAACATGGAGTTCACCAGAGCTTCACAGGTTGCCACTGAAGTCCTCTTCCACTCCTCCTTGATTACATCACAGAGCTGGTGGATGTTAGAGACCTTGCACTCCTCCATCTTCTGTTTGAGGATGCCCAACAGATGCTCAATAGGGTTTAACCTCCCTGGCGGTATGATTCTGTCAGGAATTCTGTTCCAAAAGCGGTACAATTCTTTTCATGGAAATTTGGCGTTATGTATTATAGGCCTACAATTCTTAGTAATTACTGACTTAAACCTGACCAAAACAAGTCTCTAGTAGACATCCCAGATGTGATAAATTTGAAACACAAACAAGTGAATTATAATCGAATCAATAATATTATTTTATTATTTAATATATAATATATATAATAAAATTATATTATTGATTAGATTATAATTCATGCATTATATATTATATATATATGTGTGTATATAGATATATATATATATATATATATGTGTGTGTGTATATATATATATATATATATGCATGCATTATAATCGAATCAATAATATAATTTTATATATATATATATATATATATATGTGTGTGTGTGTATATAGGTATATATATATATATATATATATATATATATATATATATATGCATATATATATATATATATATATATATATATATATATATATTTATATATATATATATATATATATATATATATATATATATATATATATATGCATATATATATGCATATATATATATGCATATATATAATATAAAATGTGTTATGTGTTTTGTGCAACGTTTTTTTTTTTTTTAATTTCCCTCCCTAGTTCCGCTCCCATGCAGCATTGCTGCTGCAGGGAACGGAACTAGGAAGTCCTCCTACCGACAGATGAGCGGCGGAGATCTCAGCTGGCGGTCACAGCAATGAGAGCTCATCGCTGGATCGCCAGGATAAGGTAAGAGACGCTCTGCTGCGCTGTCTGCATAGCTCTGCCATTCACCCCGAGCGTGACTCGGGGATACCGCTAATAGCAGAAAATTCCCACCCCGAGTCACGCTCGGGGATACCGCTAGAGAGGTTAAAGAGGTTGTAAACTCATTAAAAATATATATTTTTTTCCAACCTGAAAGAGAAACAAATAATGAGCTAGTATGCATCGCATACTAGCTCATTATGAAATACTTACCTTAGAATGAGCCCTCGCCGTGCCGCCCGCTTACCTGTATGACGGGCGACAAGTTCAGTCGCCCATCTTCGGGGATCGCGACATCCGGCCATCTGATTAGCCAGACCCGCGATTACGTCACTCCCGTGCATGCGGGCGGGAGCCGACTGTCACGGCACGGGGCTCTGAAGGAACGGCACCAGCGGCCGTTCCTTCAGAGTGCATGCGCCAGTGATGTCACTGGCTGCATTTAACGGTACATGTTTAGGAGATATTTACAGTACCTATAGGTAAGCCTTATCATAGGCTTACTTATAGGTAGAAGTTGCAGAGGAGGGTTTACTTCCTCTTTAAGTGTGGTGACATGCTTGGCCAGTCCATCACCTTTACCCTCAACTACTTTAACAAGGAAGTGGTCATCTTGAAGGTGTGTTTGGGGTCGTTATGATGTTGGAATACTGCTCTGCGGCCCAGTCTCTGAAGGGAGGGGATCATTCTCTGCTTCAGTATGTCACAGTACATGTTTTACATTCATGGTTCCCTCAATGAACTGTAGCTCCCTAGTGCCGGCAGCACTCATACAGCCCCAGCCCATGACACTCCCACCACTATGCCTAACTGTAGGCAAGACCCACTTGTTTTTGTACTCCTCACCTGGTTACCGCCACACATGCTTGACACCATCTGAACCAAATTATTTAATCTTGATTTTATCAGACCACAGGACATGGTTCCAGTAATCCATGTCCTTAGTCTGCTTGTCTTCAGCAAACTGTTTTTGGGCTTTCTTGTACATCATCTTTAGAAGAGGCTTCTGGGACGACAACCATGCAGACCAAATTGATGCAGTGTGCGGCATATGGTTTGAGCACTGACAGGTTAACCCCCTCCCCTTCAACCTCTGCAGCAGTGCTGGCAGCACTCATATGTCTATTTCCCGAAGACAATCTCTGTATAGGACACTGAGCAAGTGTACTCAACTTCTTTGGTTGACCATGGTGAACCTGTCCTGGTAAACTGCTGTATGGTCTTAGCCACCATGCTGCAGCTCAGTTTCAGGGCCTTGGCAATCATCTTATAGCCTAGGCCATCTTTATATAGAGCAACAATTCTTTTTTCAGATCCTCTGAGAGCAATAACACCAAATTTAATACACCTTTTCCCCATTCACACCGGAGACCTTGTAACACTAATGAGTCACATGACACCAGGGAGGAAAAATGGCTGATTGAGCCCAATTTGGACATTTGCACTTAGGGGAGTACTCACTTTCGTTGGCAGCGGTTTAGACAGCAATGGCTGTGTGTTGAGTTATTTTGAGGGGACAGCTAATTTACACTGTTATACAAGTTGTACACTCACTACTTTACATTGTATCAAAGTCTCATTTCTTCAGTGTTGTCACATGAAAAGGTATAATAAAATGTTTACAAAAATGTGAGGGGTGTACTCACTTTTGTGAGATACTGTACATGTGGCTGCAGTCCTCTTTGTACTTTCCCATCGAAGAACCCAGGACCCTACTAGTTTGCCTCTCCTTGTATTTATTGCCCACAACAAGGGGGCAGAACCATGAACACCCAGAAGTTGGCGGGATTAACTCCTTATTAACTTCCAGGCATCCTTTAACCTCCCCCCGTCCGCGCTACAGCCTATATACGGCTGCAGCGCGGACTCGAATTTTCGGGAGGCCGTTTTTAAACGGCCTCCCAGTGACACGCCCCCAGCGCGCTCCCGCGAGCGCGCTGCGGGGAAAATCTGTGTCGGCCGTGTCCCTTGGACACAGCCGATCACAGATCGTGGTGAATGGCCAATCACAGCGGCCATTCACCACGTGATCTGGCCGTCCAATGAGCGATGATCTCATATGTAAACATATGAGATCATCTCTCATCGCCGGCGCTCCTTCCTCACACGGAGCCTGCAGTGTGAGGAAGGAGGGGGAGCCGACAGCCGCTGGGGACACACAGCAATGTAATCAGGGCACCGATCACCAGTGCCCTGATTACTAAAAGGTAAAAACACATACACAGTGCCCCCACATCAGTGCCCACAGTGCCCGCCATCAGTGCCCCCCATCAATGCCCACAATCAGTGCCCATAGTGCTGCTAGTCAGTGCCCATCAGTGCCTGCTCATCTAGGCACTGATGAGCACTGACTGGCAGCACTATGGGCACTGAGTGTGGGCACTGATGGTGCTGCCCATCAGTGCCGCTCATCAGTGCCACCCGTCAGTGTCCAGTGCCATCCGCCAGTGCCCATCAGTGCCGCCTATCAGTGCCCATCAGTGCCGCCTCTCAGTGTCCAGCAGTGCCACCTGTCAGTGCCCAGCAGTGCCACCTCTCAGTGCCCAGCAGTGCCGCCTCTCAGTGCCCAGCAGTGCCGCCTCTCAGTGCCCAGCAGTGCCGCCTATCAGTGCCCAGCAGTGCCGCCTATCAGTGCTCATCAGTGCCGCCTCTCAGTGCTGCCTCTCAGTGCCGCCTCTCAGTGCTCATCAGTGCGGCATATTAGTACCTCCTCATCAGTGCCCATAAGTGCCACCTCATCAGTGCCCATCAGTGCAGCCTATCAGTGCCCATCAGTGCCGCCTCATCAGCGCACATCAGTGAAGGAGAAAAATTTATTTTCAAAATTTACTCGCAGAAAATAAGAAAAACTTTTTTTTTTTTCAAAATTTTTTGTCTTTATTCTTTTTTTTTGTAAAAAATAAAAAACCCAGAGATGATTACATACCACCAAAAGAAAGCTCTATTTGTGTGAAAAAAATGATAAAAATTTCATATGGGTACAGTGTAGCATGACCGCGCAATTGTCAGTTAAAGTGTGACAGCGCTGAAAGCTGAAAATTGGCCTGGATGGGAAGGGTGTTTAAGTGCACAGAAGGCAAGTGGTTAAATATATTTTACTCAGTTAATACAGTGCGGAAATTCAACATGAAGTAGAACATAGTGAGGCGTGTACCCCTAAGTAGGCACCTACCTACACTCCATTCCCCCAATGGTTGATCCATCCTCGGATCAAAGCCAGACAACTTATTAACACTTGTCAATCAAAGTAAAATACAACATATGTATGCCTTTATTTATACAGCAATAGGAAAGTGCATTAAATGAGACACGGTCCTAAAAAAAAACACCTTACTGCAGAGAACAGATTCTCAGCATAAATAAACTTTACATTTAAATGTAATAAGTGAAGAAATGTATATAGTGATATATAATGGCTGCGCTCGACCAATCTAATACACTTTATGTACAAATAGCAAAAGAAATGCACTTTCAACCCGACATGCAGAAATAAAAGGGTCATGAGTCTCATGACCCTTGATGACGACAGCTACGTGCTGACGAAACGCGTCGGTACGTTGGATCACAATCACATTACCACGCCACTTCCAGCTCCAGGTGGAACGCATTTGGAATGTGGAAGCAGCGTTCCTACCTGGACTCCATGGCTCTTTTATTTCTGCATGTCGGGTTGAAAGAAACCACTATGTAATTGCATTTCTTTATTAAATAAACTCTTTTACCTACGTACTTCACCATGAGAGCCCCCCTTGTTGTTTTTATCATGCCAATCGAGAGATACATTCCCTGGCTTTGAGGATGCTCTAAAGTGAATGGTGCAAATTGGTTGGAGTTACTCACTGGAGACTGCACAACTGGTTCTCGCCCGCTAATTACCCTGTCTACAATTTGTGAATCACAGCCTCAACTGACCCCCTATAATAAGGGGTCAGTTCATTCTGGTAAGCATTTTTGTGCACACCAGGTGGTCCTGTGTCTTGGTGGAGGTGTTGGAGACTTTAAGAAGTGCAACTACAACATCTTTCAGAGACTCTATTTAGTTATAGGACGGTGTTATTGGACTGAATATTTTTGTTTTTTATGGTCCCATTTCCCATTATCTAAATGTTAACCTAATCTGCACACTGCACTTTATTCATTTACCTTGCACCTCAGGACCATATACCTATTGACACTTTATTGATTGAATAACTATATTTATTTATTTATTTATTTACTGCACTTGATTATACCAGTTTACCTGTGTCACATATATATATATATATATATATATATATATATATATATATATATATATATATATACATTCCTTTGAGATTATTTATATTTATATTCAATTATACTTATTTACTCATTCACTTTTGCACATACCATTAAGTGTATGCGCATATTCATACTTGCACCTGGCAACTAGTCTGCATTGATTTATCATATGTTTGCATCTGTTATTTATTTGAGAGTCAAATTTGCTATTTGCACATAAAGTGTATTCGATTGGTCGAGCGCAGCCATTATATATCTCTATATAATTTTCTGCACTTTCACGTTTTCACGTTTATATTGCACCTCCCGATTGGGATATATTTTTCCTTACACTTTACACCTTTGTATTTATTTATA
The DNA here is from genome assembly GCF_965119305.1 of Pelophylax lessonae. Taxonomy (NCBI): domain Eukaryota; kingdom Metazoa; phylum Chordata; class Amphibia; order Anura; family Ranidae; genus Pelophylax; species Pelophylax lessonae. The sequence goes on along the minus strand of NW_028119512.1, from coordinate 26,746 downwards.
TCTACACAATGTTTTCCATTGCGCGGGTACTGTTGGTGCTTATCACCAATATCTTTCCTTTATTTAAATGTAATAAATAGGATCAGGAAAGCTCACCCCCTGCCCTGAAACCGGATGGCATCATCCGATTTTATGAGCGACTGGGTAATCTCCTTCAGTTAAACCCAATCGATGTGGATATGCTGAGCCAAACTCAGCTCTTCATATACCCAATAAAAATCAGAAACCACTCTATCAGTCTGCTTGTTCACATTGCAAAACACTACAAGTACAGGGGGGTTATTCCCATACAGCTCTATCATTGGACTGTGCCTCAGGAACATAAGGAAAAACCAATCCATGGTGCATATTTGTTGAAATATCTCTATAGTCAGAAGATGCATGTCAACTCTAAAATGTTGAATTTCCCTTCACTGGTGGTCACCAGGACAAGGAGTGGGGAATTTCCCCAATGAGGGTGCAGGCAGTATAACAGAAAGTCTAACACGTCCCAAAGCCATACAAAACTTAAAAAAGATTTTGCTAGATATATACCACATATATATATATATACTAATAAATAGATATACATACTAAAACATTCACCTTCCTCTATTCTCTGGTGGTGTTTGGATGACTATTTATCATGCCCTTCCATGCTCACTGGGAGTGCCCACCCTCTTTCATAGCCCATCAAACAGGGCTGAAATTATATGTTAAAGAATTTCAGGGGCACAGCAATCACCACTTTTTTTTTTTCTTTTTTTTATGCAATGGTGCTGGGGCCTTCTTGTCAGTGATGCTCAGTGTCATTATCATTCTCGGTAAATTTGAGCTGTTTTCCCTTTATGGAAATGGTTTTCGCAATATAATTTTACAAAAAATACACAGTACTTGCAAGTCATTACTCTGTATCAGTAATTCTTTGCAGTTTATCTCCTTCAGTTTGCTGTAAATGTGCAAAAAAGACCCAGGATTGTCGCTGGTTGCAATAACTTGTTACACAAAGACACAAAAACAAAAAGTGTCATCAAGGTAATTGCAGGCATCTTTAGTGAATGAGGGTCAGGAAGATCACCATTTTATGACCTCCTCCTGAAATACTTACCTGATTCTGAAACAAATGTAGTCTGATATTAACATAGCAGGCTCTGCTCCCTCATGGCTCACATGATATGAGGATACAGGCCCATATGTCCAGAGTGCTAGCAACTTCAGGGAGGAAGGGAAAGCTAATCTATACCATGCAAAAGGTTTTAACATGACAATAGTAGTGCTGCTTCTTGTACCTAGTAAAACACTAAAATGAGGGTAACACTTGAGCTTAGCATTTGTTTTCCAAATCACAGGAGAAAAATATCAGATACATTCATGCTGTTTATTTGCCTGATATTTTTCTTTGATGAACCAGGGTCTCTGTGATACCGCTTCATAAATTTACCTCTACAAGAACCATTATTTTATTGCTGAACAGCAAATATAAATGGTGTTATGTAATTTTACCCAAAAGTAAAGACTACTATTCCACAGACACCTCTTGCAGTATTGGCTGTGCATAAAATTTTAGCATCCTAGTTTATTTATATATATCAGTATGTCAGATATTCGATCTCTCCTGCATTTAAAGTGCAACTAAGCCAAAGAAAAAAAAAATAATATATATACAGTATATATATATATATATATATATATATATATATATATATATATATATAGCAGTATATCGATTTTAAGGCTTTTTTCCTTTACTGTCACCTGGTGATCATGTGAGTAGCACACTTCCTGTCTCAGGGTGACAACTCCTACTCACTGTACTGTATGAAGGAGCAGCATTGTCACCTTGGGTAGAAGGACTACAGAACAACATCAACCCCATCTGCATAATATAGTGGGAGGTGTTCTGTAGTCCACGGAGAAAGCTAGGAACAACAGAACTGATAAGTGTGCAGCACAGTCAGAGGACAATGGAAGTTTTCAAAGCAAAATAAACACTGGGCTATGAGGAGAGCTGCTAGCACTTGGAATAACAATACAGGCCTCCAAAACAAAATAATAAGCAGATAGTGCAGCGCTAATCACAAAAGATAAGAACACTGATAACTGAAATATGACTCATGAATCATGGAAATGAAAGACAAAAATGCTCCCATAGTGCATTTTGTCCTTTACTTTCATGACTCATGAGTTGGAAGACAGATGACCATGTGTACTATATTGCCTATGGATGGATGATCGATTGTTTGCCTGATTAGACCATCTATAATTTAGTGGTCAATTAAATCTGGTAAGGGGATTACCTTTATCACATAGGGTGTGAAGTTTCCTTCTTTGGGTTTTCCCGTCACCATACTACCACTATCTGTAGGTGGTTCTCCTCGGAATGATGGAATCGTTTATCCTTTCTCTCCTGGATTTGACTACTCACATGGACTCTATATGATTTGTATATTAATTACACATATTTCAGTTATCAGTGTTCTTATCTTTTGTAATTCTTCTGTTTATTATTTCGTAATGGAAGTATTCAGCTTATTAACATTCTGGCAGGATTAACAAAGTATTTTTATGCATGAATCAAACAAATAGAACAACATACTGTACTTTCAATGGTATAGTTACCAGACTTAAAGGGAGAAAATAGAAGATGGTCATTGTTGGGATTAACATACACTTTAAGTGATATTAAAAAAAATACATATATCATATCCTCAGTGAAATGGGTAACAGTGGAGGTGAAAGGGGAGGTAGTTAAAGTAGAAACAGCACCAGTGTATTGTGGGCACACTATAACAGTGCCCACAGCATGGGCTTGTGGCTTTGAAAGCGTTCAAATTATTTATTTAAGTCCGCCGGTTTGTAGTAAGATAGGCGCTTAGTGAGAAAGAATTTTGAATTGGGCGGGAAGTCAGTCAGAAGTTTGAGCGGGAAGTTAGTCAGGTTTGGGCGGGAAGTTGAAAACCAAGGTGGGAAAGTGCTGCTAGGGCGGGAGAAACCTGTGACGCGTGTCAAGCGTCACGTGTTTTAGGGCTATATAAGAAGCTGCGCGGCTTGTCTTCTCTCAGTGTGTCCTGATCAGCTCGGCGAGCTCCCCTCCCTCCCTCCTACCCTGTCGTAGGCACCTTTATGTGATTTTGTTACCCTTGTACCAAGGTGGGACTTGATGCTGAGCGCTAGAGTTATATGACTGAGCGGAATTATTAAGGTTTGGAGTTTTTTTAATTTTAATAAGTTTTATATATTTATTTATTTATTGTTTTTGTGTTCAATAAAATATTTATTTATTTATTTACCAATAAAGGTGCCGCGGCCATTTCAATGCCATAAAGTTGTTTGTCTCATCATAAAATGTTTGGTTTATTGCATTAAGAATACACCCTACAATCCCATGCCATGTTTCCTAAACTTCTCAAAGTGCCAGCAGGAGAGTTGCCGTCTTGCCAAACTGCTGACATTTTTGACTGAATAGTTAACTTCTTTTTGGAGTTACTGATGTATCTGTTTGGATAACTGTTGCATGGATAACACCACATCCTCATCTTTATATTGGACAAAATGCTTTCATAATAAGCAGGATAGGAAAGAATACTAAGTTTCCCATCTGGATCATTGCTGCCAGAGGCCCATATTGGGGATATGCAACATAGGAGAGACTGGAAGAGAATAAGATTGACCATTCCAGATTGTACTTTAACTTCGGCCTGGTTTCAAAGCAAAGAGCCTTAAAAACATTTTTTACTGGATGACTAACTGGACCAATGTGGGAACAAAAGTGTAAACCTGATATTTACTTCAGCTAAAATGTAAGGACAATGAATGGAAAGTTCAATATGTAAGCACAAGATTGATCTTTTTTGTAGAATCAATATAGAACCAATATCTCATTGTTGGGATTTGCTTCCAAAATGATTTACAGCTGTTTTTTTTTTTTTTTTTTTCATACAAATTGTTTGAAAAACAAAGTACACACATGGGATGATTTACTAATACTGGGGCATGCAAAATCTGGTGCAGCTCTGCATAGAAACCAATCAGCTTCCAGGTTTTATTGTCAAAGCTTAATTGGACAAGCTTAAGTAAGAAGTTGATTGGTTACTATGCACAGCTGCACCAGATTCTGAGTGCACCAGTTTTAGTAAATCCCCCCTACTGTTTATTCATTTCAGTGCTTTGGTGTACGTTTATGAAACTGTAATTTTTTCTCACTTCAATGCTCAGCAGTTCTCCAAGGAAAATTATCACCTCTGGCACCCTTTTTATGAAGCGGAGAACTTCAGTCCTCACAGGGTGATCAGAGGAGAAGTGTTTCCTTGGAGAACGGCCGAGATCTGTGTACAAGTGAATGGGGCCGTCTGTAATCTCGTGAGACAAAGCGAGATTACCATAACTGGTGCACGTTTATTAAGCAGTGATAGATTATCACTGCTAAGTACACGTGCGTTCGACCGCCACTAATGTTAATAAAATAATTAGCCCCCCTACATAAATATATATATATATACTGTATACAGAATATATACTGCATACACACACACACATACATTTTATATATATATATATATATATATATATATATATATATACACACACATTAAATATATTTATACATGTATATATATATACATAAATATGGAAATATGGCAGGGGGACATGATTACTGTGTTGGGGGGTCTGAACGAGGAAGAAGGAAGTCAATAATCTTCCTTTTTCCCCCTCAGTTCTCCCCCGATTCTGTCTTCACTCCCTGATTCACCACCTCCAGGCTGGTGAATCCGGGAGTGTGAATTCTGGCACAGATCACCAGTGAAGTGCGGAGATCGCAGCTTCATAAACTGGCCATTTCTGTGTCTGTCAATGACATATTCTCCTGTGTAGAGATGATCAGCAGAGAACATGTTCTCCCCCGATCATCTCTGTTTCATAAACCGATAATGATCGGAAATGAGCTGCGATCAGCAGGATCACTGCTCATCTCGGTTTCATAAAAGGACACCTAAGTCTATATTTTTTTCTCATCCAGGCAACATTTGGTAGCTTTAAAAAGAAAGGAAATAATAAACTGTACTCAATGATGGAAAGGGTAAACTGGGACCAAACCCTGGGATCCCTGACCACTGAGGAAAAATGGGAATGCTTTAGGAACATATTAAGCAAAGGCATCTTGCAGTGCATTCCTATGGGGAATAAATTTAGAAGAGACAAAGCCAAACCTGGCTGGCTAAACCGTAGCGTTAAAAAACTTATTAGGGGAAAAAAATTGGCCTTCAAGAAATATAAATCAGAGGGCACAGTATCGGCCTTCCAGCAATACAAGGAGGAAAATAAGAAGTGTAAACACGAAATCAAGATGGCTAAAATCAACTTTGAGAGACAAATAGCGGAGGATAGTAAAAAAAACCCAAAGAAATTCTTTAAATATATCAACAGCAAAAAAACTAGGGCAGAGCATATTGCACACATAATTAACGATGATGGGAGGATGGTTACAGAGGACACTGAAAAAGCAACCGTGCTGAATGCTTTTTTCTCGTCAGTCTTTACGCAGGAAAAGGAGGGGTACACTGACCATGACTGTATGGTTAGTAGTAATACACAGGACTTGCCACTATGGCTAACAGAGGGGGAAATCAGGGAAAGACTGGATAAACTTAACACAAACAAATCACCAGGCCCGGATGGCGTACATCCGAGAGTGCTCAAGGAACTCAGTATGGTTATATCTAGACCACTGTTCCTAATCTTTGCTGACAGTATTAGGACAGGAGATGTACCAGGGGATTGGAGGAAGGCTAACGTGATTCCGATATTCAAAAAGGGCCAGAGACATATCCCGGGAAATTATAGGCCTGTCAGTTTGACATCAATAGTATGTAAACTTCTGGAGGGGATGATAAGGGACTATATCGTAGAGTATGCTAAAGACAACAACATCATCAGTAGTAACCAACACGGGTTTACAAATGGGCGTTCTTGTCAAACCAATCTCTTAGCATTCTACGAGGAAGTGAGCTGTGAGCTAGATAGGGGCAGACCAGTGGATGTGGTGTACTTGGATTTCGCTAAGGCGTTTGATACAGTTTCCCACAAGCGCTTAATTTATAAAATAAGGTCTGCAGGTATCGACAGCAGGGTTTGCTCTTGGATACGGAACTGGCTAAAAGGCCGTGTCCAAAGGGTGGTAATAAACAGCGCATACTCAGACTGGGCTGAGGTAGTAAGCGGGGTGCCCCAGGGCTCAGTCCTGGGACCAACCTTGTTCAATTTATTCATAAACAGCATTGAGGACGGGATCAGTAGTTCGTTATCAATTTTTGCAGATGACACAAAATTGGCCAGGGCAATAACTGCACAGCATGAAGCAGATATCCTACAGAATGACCTGGACAAAATTACGGAGTGGGCAACGACATGGCAAATGAGGTTTAATGTGGAGAAGTGTAAGGTTTTGCACTTGGGGACCAAAAACATAAAAACACAATACATGTTAGGAGGGGAACCCTTGGGGGACTCAAAAATGGAGAAAGATCTGGGAGTCTTGGTTGATGATAGATTAGGCAACAGCATGCAATGCCAAGCGGCAGCTTCCAAAGCCAACAGAATATTAGCATGCATAAAGAAAGGGATGTATTCCAGAGATAAGACTATAATCCTTCCACTTTATGAAACTCTGGTCCGACCGCATCTGGAGTATTCTGTCCAGTTCTGGTCGCCAGTCCTCAGGAGGGATGTGTTGGAGCTGGAGAGAGTCCAGAGAAGGGCAACTAACCTAATTAGGGGATTGGAGGACCTTACCTATGAAGAGCGGCTGCAATCGCTCGATTTATTTTCCCTGGAGAAGAGACGTCTGAGAGGGGACATGATAGCAATTTATAAATATCTTAATGGGGATCTCAGCTTAGAAAAAAAACTGTTCATTCGAAGGAATTGCATGAGGACTCGAGGACATACAATGCGATTAGAGGAGAAGCGTTTTAACCTCATGCAACGTGGGGGGTTCTTTACTGTTAGGGCTACAAGATTGTGGAATTGTCTACCACAAGAGGTGGTTTCTGCGGGTAGTATGGTGACTTTCAAAAGACTCTTAGACTTACATCTCAAGGATCAGGAGATAAAGGGCTATGTTAGATGATTACAGTCACACACACCTACACAGGTTGAACTGGATGGACTATTGTCTTTATTCAACCTCACCTACTATGTAACTATGTAATATTCCAAATAATATCTGATTTTTTGAAGAATTAAATTGAAAAATTGTCAATAAGTCAACAAACTATACATTACATGATGCTATTGCATATATTATCTGGAAACTCACTGGGGGTTGAATTACTAAAGAAGAGGTAAAGAAGTTAGTGTATGTGCACTAAGTTAATGTTAGTGGACAAGAGGAAATTGTGTTCACTTGGAACACTCAATCATGTGCTAACAGAAATCTTGTTTTTTATATTTCCTTTGCACGTGATTGGGTACCCACAGTGAACACAGGCTCACCTTATTTACTAACATTCAATTTGCAAAGCCAACAATCACTTTGCTAGGTGAACAGTCTCCTTAATAAATCAAACCTACTGTTTAAATAGTTATGAAAGGCAAAAAAAAATAAAAATAAGAAACATATTGTTTTACTGTAAATATGCCAACCCAGAGGCAACCTGAAAAGTTTAGAAACCCATCACAATCAATCAATTTTTTACTAAATTGAGTAAAGTACACTTAAATCTGATTGGCTACCGTAGATGACAGCACTTTGCGCCTTATCACTGTAGTTTGCGCTGGGTTATTGCATAATCGTAGGGATTTCCAGGTCATTTTTTTTTTTTTATTTATTGATTTTTGGAGCGAGCATTGCTATTAGATGTAATTATAGAAGGGCAGTCTACGGGAAAAAAGTGTTGTGTTTTATTCTGTAGCATGTATACCAAATATAGTATATGAAATCATGAAAATAAGGTTTTCTGCAAAATTCAAGCTCAACTGTATTCCAGGTAGCAAATGTAGCACTTATATTACCTGTTTATAGGCAACAGACTGTAAATACAGGGAATTTGTGTAATTGCACACTCTCTTCTAGCGGCAGCATGGCTTCCAGTATAACATGAGCGAAATGAGATTTAACACACTGTATGATGTACGAATATGTCTTAGCTCCAGAAAACATACATGTGGACCACTATAATAACATGCTTCCAGTTAACCACCATTGGTCACTGTCTTGTAACTAAACCCACATCACTGAGAGTTTAGATGTGAGTCTCAAATTAGCAATGCCTCAAGCAGTGGTAATGTTGGCTCTGTGGTATTTAGAATTGACATAGTTCCCGTAAATGTACGCTTGCTGTAATTAACCATTCCATTGCCAAATGAGGCAATCCTAGGCAGATCACGCAGAGTAATATGACACATATACGCCGAAAATACATTCAACTAAATAAGTATTTTATGAGCTCTTCTTCTGTATTTGTGTATATTCAGTATTTGTGTGTGCATGTACTAATGTAAAGCAATGAATGAAGTCATGAACCAGAATCGTTTATTGTTGTCTCATTCTGTGTGCTTTCCAAATCCAAAAATAAAAAGAACTATTTTCAGCCTGAATAGAAAAGGTGAAATCCATTCAAAAGGATCAGTAAATGTCGTTATGTTCAGTTTTTATATTATATAGAGGTAAGTATGCAACCCATTGTACAGAAAAATGTTGCCTTTATTAGTAAGTTAATTTAGGATATTGCTTTCCTATTTAAAGCTAGGTAGATTGAACCAAAATGCAGGCTCTCATTTCACCTAAAGCAATACTGTATATATTAAACTGTATATATTAAACATTTGAGAAAATGTCTGCATTAGCCATAGCAACCAGTCAGATATATCTTTTGCTCATCAATCTGAACTTTGAAAACTAACAACTGCAAAGTGACTGTTTGAGATATATATATATATATATATATATATATATATATATATATATATATATAGTGCTATTGTATTACCAGGAAACTCACTGGGGTTCATTTACTAAAGACTGGAGTGGATTTACTAAATTACATAAATGTACTTATATACATATTTTTATATATATATATATATATATATATATATATATTTTTTATATATATATATATATATATATATATATATATATATATATATATATATATATATATATACATTTATGTATTTTATGTATTTTATGCATATAATAAAAAAAAGAAAAGTGAAGAGTAGCGAACAACCTTTAAGTTCACATGTAGGCGTTTTGGGGTGTTTTTGGGGCATTTTTCTGCTCTAGGATCAGCTCAAAAAATGCCCAACAAGACAAATCCTATTCATTTCAATAGCCCCTGTTCACATCTGAGCATTTTTACATTTAAGGCTACGTTCACATCTTGGCGTTGCTATTTGCAGGCATTTTTTAGGCATTTTTTCAGGTGTTTTTTTATGGGTGTTTTTTCAGGCGTTTTACAGGCATTTTTACAGGCGTTTTTTGTGCAGGCATTTTTAGGTTGACAAGTGACCAATGGAAAAAATAAAAACGCCTTTTTTTGAGCATTGGGAGTTTTGCCTAAAACTTCAAAATGCTCAGATGTGAACAGGGGCCTTTGAAATGAATAATATTTGTCTTGTTGGGCGTTTTTTGAGCTGATCCAAGAGCAGAAAAATGCCCCAAAACGCCTACATGTGAACTTAGCCTTAGGCTACATTGATATGTTAGCGTAGCGATCCAGAAATCATTGCAAATCGCGGGACGCTTGTGCGTTGCCGTAGATTTGCAATGGCACCCCAAACGCTGTGCGATGTTGCCGCGATTTCCACCTGCTGAATCACGGTAACATCGCGCAAACAAAATCACGGGTCGCATGACGCCCAAAAAAGGTACAAGAGCTTCAATTTGCAATGATTTCCGGATCGCGTGTAGAACCGCGGTCATTCTGCCCGCGGTCCGCTACGCTAACAAGTGAACGTAGCCTTAAGCAAAACGCCCAATGCTCAAAAAAGTACATGAGCTTCTTTTTAGGCAGATTACAGGCGTTTTTATTTTTTTCCATTGGTCACTTGTCAACCTAAAAATGCCTGCACAAAAAAGCCAGTAAAAACACCTGTAAAACGCCAGTAAAAAGCCTTAAAAAAACGCCTGTAAATAGCAACGCCAAGATGTGAACGTGTATGCAAATTGCCAGATAGTAAATTAGTAAATATTCATGGTTACAGCCTCTTGAGTACAAAGAGGTGGAAGTTGGACAATGTTGTATAGTTGTGTCTAGTGATTACTTACTACTATTATTTTCCAGGGTACTGAGGAAATGGTTACCAAAACGCAGGTAAGTGTGTCTGGCACTACATATTGTAAATTATATTTCTAGCTAAAAATGTATTGCCAACAAAGAAAATTATAAAATGAAAGGAGACATATTTCTTGATTTAGTTGGACACTTGTAAATATATTGAACTTTGTCAATGGATTTTTTTCACTAGGAAAAGAAATCCCAAAGATGCAGCAGTATTGCTGAGTCTTGCTGGAATATTTGCTGAGTATGGCAGTGTCTAGATTAATTTTACACTATAATTCTGAAATAAATTCCTATAGTTTCCAAGCAAAGAGCTGCTCTGATTGCCGCTTCAATACAGCTTTCCACCAATGTGTCTAAGATTTAAAAAACTTTTGAGTTTCCACTGCTGGGTCTTCAGTAATAGTAGCATGAATATAAAAATAGAAGTGATTTTTTCATTTTTTTTTTTTTTTATTAAAGTAATAGAGGCTGTTTACTCTGAAAGTTGAATGGTAGTAACAAAGGTTAACCTGGTTTCACTTTTAACAAAGGGGATTTTTGCCACATGATGGCTTGATTGAAGTGAATACACCTCTATCTTATTTACTAAACTCAGCGAATAATCATTTTATTAGGTGAGCTGTCTCTGTTTCCTCAGTTAATTATCCCCACTGTCTGTGTCTGCTGTGTAACCACAGTACTTGTTAAGGAATAAGAATAGTGGCACTTACCCTGAACTTAGTATTACATTATAATACATTATAACATTATTTGGAACATTTATGTTGTAACAGCTTGAGAACTGTTGCAGGTCAGAGTCTTTTCCTTTAGGACAGATTTCCCTTCACATAAAGTGATTAGGTGAACAAAGAGGAAAAAAGTTTTGTAGACAGTTCCTAGGGCAGGTTGCAGTAGTCACATTGCAAGCAAACTCTGCACCTTAGCTGTGTCAGTAGGAGCCACCTTAACCACAAAATAACAATGGACAATAGCTCACATTCAACAGAACAATGAATGCAATGTCACATATCTCTTTCAATCATTTTTTTTCAGTTTTTTTTTTTTTTTTTAACAAAATGCATTATGCATTAACAAAGTGCAATAGTTGTACACAGTGTGAATTAGAACTATTATCCCCATAGCAATTACCACCAAAGGAGATTTGGGTTTAGTAGCACAATATTTTAAGCATGTTTACATTTCTGCTGTCTCAGATAAGGCTCATTCTAGTGAACAGTCAACAAGTGACCAAAAGAGGGCAAGAGGAGATTCATGGGTTAGATAGATGATGTGCTTTGAACAAAAGGACATTATATTAGTGATTGGAGTCTTTCTAGTCCAGATCTCCACTATTTAGCTTATTTGATCAAGGTAATGCTTGGAAATTTTCCACTTATTCAATCATAACTTTGATTTTATTTGATCAGTATTGACTGATGGCAAATCCCAGGACCTATATTTTAGCAGCCAAAACCAAAATTGTATATCTTATGTGCATCACCCCACTGATAAGGAAGGCTACATACCCTAATCCAAAAGTCAAATGCATTTTTAGATATGTTAACCATTTGTGATATATGGTTCATATATCTTGAGGAGGTCCATAAGGGTATCAAAATATTTACATCTAAAAAAATGATGTTATCTGTTATCTTCACCTACATAATACCTATTTATCTAAATCTATATATATATATATATGCCCCACCTAATAAGTGTACATTTATTTTCTCCACCAGCTCATCCCCACAGCTATTACTTTTTGTATCACTTGACCCTCCCTCCTAGATTGTAAGCTCTAATGGACAGGGCCCTCTGATTCCTCCTGTATTAAACTGTACTCATGTTGTGTATGTATATATATATATATATATAGAGAGAGAGAGAGAGAGAGAGAGAGAGAGAGAGAGATAGATAGACACACACTTGCAATTCATGTAAAAATCCATGTGCATATGTAATCATAAATATATGAGCTTCTCTTAAGGTAAAGGCTATTTACATAGCCAGCTAAAAACAATTTCTTCATCCACAAATCTGTATACTGAACGTGTCATAAGAATATCTGTGTGATAAACGCTATGCTGTTATAGAACCTTTCAGTCATTGAAGGGTTCATATACTATCTCTAGACCAGATCCAGATCAAAGAGGCAAATGAGGTCTCACTTTTCAAGGTGCATATTTGATCAAAAATTTGCCCTGCAAAATTAGAAAAGTACCTTTAAATGCAGAGGTTTTTTTTTTCTAAACATTGCCTCTTTTAGGGGAACCTCCCTGGACAATGGGGGGGGGGGGGGGACAGTGAGGGAACCGCATGAAATCTAAGCAGTATAAAATGATAGCTGCTTATGGATAAGATCACATCCCATGCAGCACTATATACCCTACATTCACATGCATAGCAGAGCTGAAAGTTTATGGCTTATGGCTCCATGCCTTGGGATGTGTTATTTAATTATTAAAGAAGGATTTTTTTTATTGTTGGGTATTTCATAAGGCACACGTCTGCACTACTACCCATGACAATCAATCACTTGCCTTACCTATCAATACAGTGTAATATAAAATATCAGGATGACTTTGGGTGCAGCACACGTCGCCTGTGTTCAGATATAGCACTCTGTGAAAAGTCATTTTCATATTAACCTTGTTCTCCCATTTTTGCATGTATTTCTAAATTCGAAGTAGAAATGTACTGCAGAAGGTGAAAATCCAAAGCCTGCAGTTTAGGGGCTTACTAAACTGGGTCATCCAGGGGGTGGTTTTCATACAATGTGGCAAACAAGCCTAGATAGATAGATAGATAGATAGATAGATAGATAGATAGATAGATAGATAGATAGATAGATAGATAGATAGATAGATAGATAGATAGATAGATAGATAGATAGATAGATAGATAGATAGATCTCATGTCCTCTCTGTTTAGTACATAGCAGTCCATCCATGTAGATCGCATTGCTGTTCCTGCTAATACTTACTAGGGAATTTGCTGCATAATCTGCAGCTCAAAAAGTTTATAGCTGCCATGAAAGCAATTGCATTCAAATTTTGTAAAAGTATATTCCGACAATAGAGAAAGATCAGTCTTCTTACCTAAAAAAATCGTGATCCATCTACATCTTGTGTTCAAAGATATTGCGAATTTAGCCAAATCTTTCGGTGTTAAAGATTTCATTCTGTTCTATATTATCTATTACATCAAATTACATATAAGCCAGGACATATATGTCGCTAAAATATAAAAATCGAACTTAAAGCATGTATTATTTGAACAAGAGTTATTACTTAAAAATGTACATAGTTAATTTTTTTTTTTTTTTAAACCACTAAGCAATGCAGAGTACAATGAGACATCCATGTGTTGTATTTATGTTTGTGGCACAGAACTATGTGTTGCACAACGCAGGACTGGAAAAAATTATATATCATGTTTGTTTCGGGTAGAAAATATTTTGTTTTATATCTGTTTAGGGTATTTTTTCAAAGTATTGATACAATATGTTTATATATATAAAAATATATATATATAAAGATGAGCATGTATGATATTCAATTTTGATAGATATTTTGTTTATAGATGTTGTGTAAGCTTATACAAACAATATAATAAAAGTTGGATTATAAATGAGTTCCAGTTCCTATGTATCCTTCTTGGCAGGTCTGTACACCTGTAGTAGATCCATGAATATGCAGCTGTCTTATGACAAGTGTGTAATAAACCACAAGAGTGGAATTAAAGGATATTACAGAGATTCTCCTAGAAAGCTATTAGCAAGCTGTGGAGGTTCTAGTGTGTAAACCAAATACCTGAACCCTGACACACAGCTCATCCATGGAAGTGAACCTCCCAGACTTTCTAGTAAGCCCTGAGCTGAGTACAAGCGGTAAGAAGCCACCAACAACTGTCAAATGCGATGAGTATTTTTCCTGCCCAGGACCACAGATTAAAGTGAGCATACATGCTCATCTTTATATATATATATATATTCATATGTGT
>NW_028119512.1:0-10000 GCF_965119305.1 Pelophylax lessonae | reverse complement strand
TGGAATTTCTCATTAGCACAGGCCATCTGTATTTAGGCTCATACTGTACATGTTTCTGTGACCAGCTGGTGTACAGCACTGCAAGTATAGCTAAATCAGTATACTCAGCTCAGCATGAAATATTACACTAAGCCTGCAAACCTCCACTGCTAGGCCAGCAAAAATAGCCAAGTGAAATGGGAATGCTGTAGTGGTTCCTTCACTGCTTGGATTAGTAGCATCAAGGCCCCATAAATCAATAGTAAAGGGAACTATTTAGCATGTCAACAGTGCAATCTCCATCATATAACATTCACAATTATGACATGATGATAAGATAGATGGTCAGGCCCAGTTTATCAGTGAAATACCCATCAGTGCAATTGACGGTACAGCATAAAAATAAATTCTCCAAAGGCCAATTTAAGACAATATGTCACCAGGAAAACATTTTTTCACATTTGAAGCAGTTCATTAATTAGATAAAGTAACAGGTTTTCGACAAGTCGATGTAATATTATTGCTGCAACGCCATGCACAATTCACTAGGTAGAAGCCATGTTGAATAATTACCTTTTGTGGCCAGGTAATAAATACTTAGACTGTAAGCAGCTCCTGTGCAGGCTTTTTCAGAAGCACCTGAAATTTAAAGTGTATGTATAGCCAAAGCTTTTATTATTTGGTTTTGGGTAGAGTAAAGCTGTCCATATACTGATAGATTTAACCAATCCCTCCATCCACGCTATACGGCACAGGTGGACAAATCTGCAGTGCCAGTTTTTGTATACTGATAGCTGGCACCCACAGCTATCAGAATACCTGAACAGTGGTTGCTTTTGGCTGGTTGTGGCTGCTTTTCTGCCAAATATTTCTGGCCTGCTCCTTTGATTTTTTTCAGTCGAAGGATGCCGGTTAAGAGGGTGCTGACAGGTCCATACTCAAAGCAAATTTTGGCTGGTTCATCAGGAACTGCCTAAAATTTACTCAGTGTATGGCTAACTTAAAATGATTAAACAACTCATAATTTTTTATTATTTATTTATTTATGTGTTTGTTTTTGCTGCCTGTTTACTGCTAAGAAAATTTTGCTTTACTTTTTGTCATAACACAAACAAGAAGAAAGACAGCAATCTCCCCAAAGTGAGGGAAATTCCCCTGTCTCTGTCACAATATTCACAAGGACAAACAGAAGGGTGTATGTCCCCCAACAGGGAGGCAGACAGCAATAAAAAAATGGCAAAGTATCTTACCCTTCTCACTGTACCCAGACCTAGAAAAAAATGCCTTTTTACACATTAGTTGGCCAATTTTACACTGTTTTTTTTTGGCAAACATTGATATCGTGATTTTAAAAAGTGAAATGATTTCCTCAGTGTCGCTGTCTACTCTGTACTTTTATGATATTGCTACTTATCTGACAGATTTGATGTTTCTGGTCTCCATACTTGCTCTGTTTGAGTAACTTAGGAAATGGGGGTTTAGGGTACATTTTCAGAAAGAGGACAGCAAGTAATACCTTTATAAAAGGTTTTCTGTAATATTGGGATCCCCTTATGTGTACATATTCCTGTGTTGTCCTAAAGAGTGATGGGGGGAAAGAGTTAATGTGTGTGCTGATGTTCCTGGGCTTTTTGGAACCAAGCTATCCACCGGTAAAATAAATATAGGGAAAGACTAACATGCTGGACATGCTGTGACTACTGTGGAGGAGGACTGCTGTGCCTTGCAGTCCATCTGAAGCACTGGAAATCTTGAAAGCAGCCAACACTTGGAAGACACCTAAATGGACTACTACCTTCTGGAGGTATTTCTGGGCAGGCAGCTAAGGTTAGATAGGGTTCTTCTAATGCTAATGTTCATCATGGGATGTAATGCTGAAAGACTTTTAACTGAAGTTGCATCAGTCTGCTTTGAAGTTATTTAAAGGGGTGCATTTTTGGTTTTGGCCTATCAAAAGAAGTACACATGGGGTATGAAGTAAAGCCACTACTAGAGGTCTACTCGACAGGACAGGCAAGAGAAGTAATATAGTTGCTTTAAGTAACCAAGGACTAGAGCTAAGTACATTGAAACCGGTCGTTAAGCGTGATACCTGGTATAGGTGACAGGTCCTTCGGTATTGAAGGGGTTGGATGCACTGGCTCCCTCCCCAGTGGTCCAGTCTAGTAGCAACCGGAACTGAACCCACGTTACATAGATCCATAGCCTGGTCACATGGTAAAAGAGTGCAGGAGTCCACAAGCACATGCATGAGGTCCGGACTATGTGCACGGTGAGACACCATTCTGTTACTGGGAGTGAGGTAACAGAGGTATGCTGGACTGGAGGAGAGGGCACGGCTCAACAGTGTCCTTCCTAATTGCAACATACATCGAGCTAAGGTGTGTAGAGACACAGGACAACGTGTTTCAAAGGAACTCTGTATTTTTTGACTGCACACAGTTACACAGCTTATCTCTAAGTTGGGGGACTGCCTTAGTGTTCAATGCTCACATGACTGCAATCCCTGCCTGGTCCCAGGCACTGATGGGCGTGCACACAGCAAAAGGAACCCCCACATGAAGGGCTAGTGGCCCACCCACATATCCATGCAGCGACCTAAATTTAGGATGCCAGTGCTGATAGCTGCATGAAAAGGTCAAGTTTTTCACATTAATGCAGCCCTCATCTGCTACACATGATTATCTTCCAGTAGCTCCTCTGCTTTTCTTCAGGGGACAACCAAGTGTAGACCACAAATGTCTACTGTAACTGGTGAACTAAAACAAAAAAACAAATAAACGATAAAACAGAATTCTGCTCCTAGTGTGTGTGGCTCATTCAACCCTTAGAAAAGCAGTACTGACTGAAACAGTGCCCCTTCTGCAGAGGACAATTTAGGTCTTCCTCTGCTTCTCTATTGGCTTCCAGGAGAAAAGAAAATTAGCCCTGTGAAAGCTCCAAGGCACAACTTTTTTCCACCCTTGTGTTTCCATTCTGGTTGCTTGAGAAGCCAATTACCAGGCACCAGAGCAGTTACATGAGGAAAAGGGTGTAAGTCACATGAACCCACCATATATGCCAGTACCAGTTATTTTTTCTTTTTCCAGTCAGTCAGAACTCAGAAGCAGCAGGGGATTGAAGGGAAGATAAGTAAGTACTGACAGCAGGGCGGTCATTAACGTGAACCTATTTCTTTAACCTTCATGAGCAAACCACAGTTTTGCTTTAAAAAATGTGGGCTACAAGCGTTCTGTAAATTATGCAAATAAAGGCTTTTTGCTGTAATGATATCTTCCTGTGCCAATCACAGTTTTCCTAAACTACTCTCAAAAATACTCTAATGTAGGCTTGAATATCTTTATTTGGTGGTCAGCATGAAAATAATGAGTCACTGTAGTTATGGTGATTGTGAACAGGGATAAAATAAAACCTACTAGGAGGCCAGAAGCTTGCTCTCCTGGGTGGACAATACTTTAGTTGCATGTGTCTCCTTGTGATACATCACTGTCCCACTTCCATTTGAGTTTGTAGAGTATTGCACGTCATGGTTTGGCACAGGGTAATCTGAGCACTACTGAGGCCGCATTGTCTTTAGAGAACCAAGCACCTCTGACCACATTAGTTCTTTTCATTCTAATGTGTGTGTGTGCATATACTTTAACTTTGTTTTTTCAACCGATTTGATGCCTAGCGAGTCTCTCTGTTAAAATGATCTACCCTACCTCAGCCTGTTTATGGTGCTATGTTTGTTTCCATAGACTGGCCATACAATATACAGTTTTCTTGTACAATTTTTCTTTAGATTTACCAAAACCATTAAATATAAGGTCAAACTGATACGCATTCAATTTGTATGCATCAGGCAGGCCCTTGCACTACATAGTTGAAGGTAAATCTAAAGGAAATTTAACAAGAAAATTGAATAATGTATGGCCAGCTTTATTCGGTGCCTACTCTTGGCAGAATGGTTTCCTGTTACTGACTTAAAGAGGAAGTAAACCCTCCTCTGCAACTTTTACCTATAGGCAAGCCTCTGATAAGGCTTACCTATAGGTCCTGTAAATATCTCCTAAACATGTACCGTTTAGGAGATAGTTACCTTAAATGCAGCCAGTGACCTCACTGGTGCATGCGCTCTGAAGGAATGGCCGCTGGTGCCAATCCTTCAGAGCCCCGTGCCGTGACCATCGGCTCCCGCGCGCATGCGCGGGAGGGACGTAATCGTGGGTCTGGTCAATCAGATGGCCAAATGCCACGATCCCGGAAGACGGCGACTAAACATGTCGCCCGTCATACAGGTAAGCGGGAGGCACGGCGGGGGCTTGTTCTAAGGTAAGTATTTCATAATGAGCTAGTATGCGATGCATACTAGCTCATTATGTGTTTCTCTTTCAGGTTGGAAAAAAAAAAATTTAATGAATTTGCAACCTACATGTTAAAAAGTCTGTTTACATATTATGGTTCTCAATGACTTCCTGCTAGTAAAACCTATGAGATCCTGCAACACAATTTTATTTAAATAATTAGGAATTCTGTTGAAGACCATGAGCTCCTTAGACTTTTCACGCCCATTGAGCATGTGTCTACTGTTGGTGACCCTTGTAGCATTTCTCATCCTAGTCTACCTGTTGTTGGGCTTGTTCATGCTAACTGTGATCAACCACCCTGTGCCCAAAAACCAGTTACCTTGTCTACCAACTGCTGGTATGCTAACTTATAAAATTAAGAGGATCTGTGGAAACAACAAGCTTATCGTCCACAGCCTAATAATGCCTGATTATGACAAGTCTCATGTGATCATTTGATAGATCTTATCATTTAGTCCTAGAAGAACATGGAAAGAAACTTGGGAAGGAATGTTTCCCATTGCTTTACTGCAATCACATAACGTACCACTCCTAATCATAAGTATGTGCAAGTATCAAAATTGCTATGCAAGCATGCTGCAGATATGATGGCAATTCAGCGCACGATTCTTTAGTGACCCCATATAGTTGCCATTTCTAATAATTGTACTAAAATATTGTTGCATGGAAACCTGAGACATCTGCAGTGGTCAGTTCTGCAGAGTACCTGAGCCTAGAGATACAAATGTACACACTTTCCAACAATTTGTCTATGGACAGATTTGCTCTGAGGTTTGTTTTGCACTTCAGTTGTTACAGGCAAACATTTGCAGTGGGACCCAGTGGTGTAGGGACAACAGCATAATCAGCCAGTAATATTTCCTACTAGGGCTACCAGTCTCCATGATCCCTATAAAATACAAGCTGTATTTTTTAGCATTTCTCCATCACAAAACATGCTACAGTGTAAAGCGGGCATCAGGCATGGCTTTCATAAACATAACTCTTCACTTATATTTCTTAGGTGTCTAATTCTGACAGATGCCTAATTGATATCAAATCATATAGGTAAGATCTGCAGCTGTTACAGAGAAAACTTGGATGTATTCATGTATTTTATGGAGAAAATTGTTAAACGTAACTGGGTAGTGAGGGAAAATTACTGTGTATTAGTCTTATTAGTCTGCCCTTTAATTCTTCGTCAAGACCTTTCTTCAGCTGGATGGTGCAACTGCATACAAATTAAGCAGCAATCTATGCTCAAATATTGGCCACTTTGTTGCCACTTCTTCCTCCCATTTGACCCACACAGTGCTGAATGTATGGTTACATTCATTGACATATACCTTTCAGTTTCAGGAAAAATTGTATTTAAAAACATTAGCATTTTAATGAAAAATGTGGTACCCCGAGAGCCCTACGCCCATCTATTTCATAATGCAGATAATATAAAAGGCCAATTAAAATATCCACCCTGGCTAAATGGTTTCTTCCCCAATCACCAGCCCTAAAAGACCTTAACTCATTATTATTTTAGGAAAACTGAAAGCTCCTTTTAAACCTATCTGTTCAAAAAGTTTTTTGGGACATGGCATAAGTTTCTTATTATAGAGCCTTCAAGGAAGCAATTGAGAGAGATTATGCATGTCTTGTAACAGACTGCCTAGCATCACATAAAGAACTACAGGAATCTCTTGGTGAACTTGATGTCCTCTGATGTGTCTTGCTCAATATTCCTGATCTGTTTTTGGTGTGTTGCTCTGATACTGAAGAAAGGAAAACGCTGCTCCAGGTGTATAGTGTGTAGTAATTGCCAGGAGATAGGATATCCCATAGAGTGCTGGCCCCCGGCCCGCCTCCATGGCAACACTTGTAGAAAAATAAAAAGAAATAGCCACACATCCAGGGATTCCAATAAGTTTCAAATACCTTTAATTCCAAAATGTTGCAAGTGATGACACCAAAGACACCAACATGAAGTCTCGTAGACACGTTTCACACATACATCTTGTGCTTAATCATTACCAACAATCATTCCTGGAGTGTTGCTCTAAGCACTTGCAAACTGCCCAGGAGATTGTCAGCTCTATCGGGTGCCTCTATGGTCAAGCCCCGAGGGTGGGGCAACACACATCAGGTATCGTAGCCAGAGAGGAGCCAAGGCTGAGGCCATTTCACTGATATCTTACTATCCAAAATGATAGGAGTGCAGCGTCCTTAGACTTCTTCATACCATGTTTATTCTTTTTAGTCTTCTAAATGTACAGAAATGCCTTCATGTCCTTATCACCACCACAACCCCATCTGTTTTAAGAGTGTCACAGAGACTAAAAGTGAGGAAAGAAATAAATCTCCCCAGTGGAGTCAAAGACAGAAATAAAAAACCTGGCAGAGATGTAACTCTTTCCCACCCTTTATAAAACAGATTAAACATTTGCAAGAGAGGCTTTAACATTTTGCTGTGCTAATCAGTAAGCAACATATAAGCGATTCATATTCTGCAGTATTATAAATATTGTACTCGAGGCACAGGCTTTCCCTCTGTGCCACACCTTCATAGCTGGATGTAACAATTTTTAAGAGTTTTTCTTTAAAGCATAAGTACAGTGGTCCAATATTTAGAATTTTCCTTAGGCTAACGAAAAGGGTGCATTTATGTGTAACATCAAATCACAACTCCTGCCCTTCCAAGAGACAGCAGGAAAAAAATGTCTTAAGTCTGAGTGAAGCGCAGATCATTCTTGGTCTCCATCCACTCATATCACAAAATATTGATGCAAAGGACATTATTACCTACAGCAGCAATAACACCTGAGCACTATTACTACTTTTTTCACAAATTTTCAAGAAGGCCAGTTCTTCAAATAATTATCATAGATTGCTGACTTCATGCTTTAGTCAGCTCAGAAGTGGTAGCAAACTAGCAACATACCATCATTCCCAAGAATGTATCTGACATTGGAGACTGGTTTAGTTTGCTTACCATTGCAGTTCTAGCAGAAAGACTAGATTATCCACTACATATGGTTCAGGTGAGGATGGACAAAGAGTATCAGAGATGCCACAATGAGTTCTACTTCTAATGAAGCATCTCATCCAGTGTCTGCTGGAGGTAATTACAAATCCGATGATGACATGGGAGTTGTGATGAGGGTCCCACATCAGTAAAGATAAGGAGAATGAAAACAAATGGAAAAACATTGGATGAAATTGAAGGATTTAAAACCGCCTCCCTAAGACTCAAGACATATCTTTAAATCTTAACTCCACTTTTGTTGAGAAAAAAACATTCCCCTTTGAGTGATCTGAGTGACCATTGTTGTAGATTCATACCTTTTGGTATTCTGAAGAAATCCCTGTTTGTCCCTTTGTTCCTCTGTGCTGTATGGGTCTAATGGGAGTGGTTTCATAATTATCAATCAGCTGTGCAACTGCATGGCTCCAATGAGGAAATCTGCTGGGCCTGCATCCCTTTAGATGTATTCCTTTTGGAAGTATCTTACTAAAAATGACATTTTTATTGCAGGGGATGTGTTCTGTGTACAGAACAACTCCAGATTGCCATATTGCATTGCATTTTCTGAAATTACATTTCAATTACAACATGACTTGTGTCGCAATTGTATACGCTATATTATTAGTTCTTTATTTGCTATTTTTTTCCTCATGAAAGTGGGATTACCCTTTAAAAATGTAGTCTGGTTTTACAAAATATGCACTGGTATGCACCAGACAGATTTCTAATGGGCCAAAAGGACAGGATAACACATGAAGTTAAAAACGAATGGTATTGGCTATGAAAATTATGCCTTTTTTGTGCATTTAGTGGCCAGTTCAGTGTGTACAAGTGCATATTTTATTGTACCAAACTAAAGTACTAAAGCATCATAGATTTGTCTTAAACCTTGTCCCTTTAGGCCTATGCAGAGCCACTCAAGTAACACCCAGTTGTCTATGCATTGTAAGGTAACACCTTCTCATTTCCTCTACCCTCTCAGCTTATTATGCTGCTGAATATAATATATAGGACATAACTGAGGAAACAAGCCCTCACATGGCCCTCATAGTGAGAAGAAATTGAGATAAAAAAGATGTTGTTTTGCACACAGCATCTTTAATGTGATGTTTTTGAATTTTATTGTTCTCCTACCATAATTAGTTTTCTCACATTATAGTGTATGAATTGTGCCTCTTTTTTGTATTATTTCTTACCAGAAACTGCTCACATTGAATTCTTTACTTGTTTGCTGAATACACACCTCTTCCGAGAAACTGTGCCCTGCACAGCCCTCTGCTCCCTGTAACAGGGGGTTGCTATGCAGCAGGAGCATGCAGATATCCAAACATGACTTACTGGAAAATTATGTTACAACACACGTGTAAGGTTTGGACTTTAAAGCCCACTACTGCAATGGATACCAACATGAAATACACACATGCTCATATACAAATATGTAAATAAATAAATAAAATTGACCTCTATATATATCTGAAAAAAAACATCCACCAGTAACCCCCCTGTGAATAAGACTGGCCACACATTATACAATTTTCTTGTACAATTTTATTTTAGACTTACCAAAATCATATATCTAGAGGTCCATACTAAACACTTTCAATTTGTATGCAGTTAGGCGGGCCCTTGCACTACATAGATTAATGTAAATCTAAAGAAACTTGTACAATAAAATTGTAAAATGTATGGCCAACTAAACAGTGGCACCCTCTTGCTGCTGTAATGCCATTTTGTAGAAGAATAAAGACTGTCTGGACAGAAATTCATATTGATCTATTTATTAACGCAAAGGGTAATGTACAAAGTGCAACAAACCATAGCAATCAAACAGCAATTATTTTTTCTCTGATTTAATTTCTAAAATGTGAAATCTGGTTGGTTATACATAATGGGTTCCAAATCATCTTTTGAAAGGGATTTTTAAATGCTAAATAACTTTTAAAATATCTTTTAACGTGAGAGTAAAATATTGCCCTAGAAATACATAATTATTAGATATGCTCCAATATCTTTGCCATTAACTATAATATATTTTTATAATAATAAATATTTAAAACAGACCGAGCTGATTTAATAAAGGGGTGAAGCATGTTCACTTTGCGAGTTTTCATTTGGCTTAGAAAATGAGGCGAAGCTATGTTCACTTTATTCATCCAGTATTAACCAAACAAAAATCCTGTGGGTATCAGCTTTGCAGCCAAAGCCGCTATCAGCTTTTCACACCCTTCTTCCCAGCTCACAAAACTAGAAATGAGGAGACTTGTCAGGATATCTTCCTTTTTTTCTTTTTCTTTTTTAATTCATTCTTTTGTGAATGATTTTTCTACTGAAAGGGATGTATTTTCCAAAATGACAAATGATGGGATACGTTACATTGACAGCTCAGATGTAATAAAAAATGTTTCTTTAGGAAAAAGGATAGTAAGTCAGAGGTTACATTGAAAGAAGTTTTTCAAATTCTAACTTTGATAGATACATTTCCATGTCTCATCAATGGTTTAGCTACAAGATCTACAGCTGTTCTTGTTGAATAGAGGAAAGCTGGAAAAAATGTGTTATTTGCCATTGATATTATGCCTTTGTTTAGGGCTATATGTATTATACTTCTTGGATTTACTATATGAAATGTTCAAAGACCTTCTGACATGACTAATGATTAGTCTAATGACAGTTAGAA